>NC_056746.1:254755577-254868077 GCF_019279795.1 Protopterus annectens | reverse complement strand
AAAGTGGTGTAAACTGGGGTGCAAACAGCCTCCATGGCTATGGCTTTTATCTGTCTGAAAACCTCCCCTTCAAAAATATGAAATTGTTACCAAGTACCAAGGAAACCATTTCCATAACTAAATTAATCCTAGATGCTGATACAAAGTCACAGTCAACCAAACTATCATAGGTTCATAGGTAGGTACTAGGCTATTTGCCCTAGGGCCTATATAAACCTAGCCAAAAAGGTACCCTGGCTTTCGCCACCCAAGAAACGTATTTTCCTGTGCCCCTGTTGAGTAGAGCCACAGAGGTGATCCCCGGGGTAAATTTCCTATTTCCCATCCAATTATCAAGATTTTTCTTGAAGAGTGCTAATGAGGAGCTTTGTTTGATATGGTTAGGTAGTTTGTTACAGAGTATGGGAAGTCTCTGGGACAGGAATCTATCCCTCCAGTATGTTCTGTTTATTGTGGTGACAAGGTTTAGGTCCCTAGAGTGTGTAGCTCGGAGGGATTGGGGTTTCTTTAAGTAGAGCATGTCCAACAGCTCTGGGTTTGACATAGCTTTGTATGTTAGGCAGAGATCACCTCTGAGTAGGCGATATGCGATGGAGTAAAGCTGGAGTTTTTTTGAGACGGTCTGCGTACAGCATGTGTTTGAGGCCAGTAGTCCTCTTTGTGAGGTATTTCTGCAGCCTTTCCAGTTGTTGCAGATGTCTTGTGAGGTACATACCAAAAGGGGTGTTGTACTCTATAATGGGTATAATGAATGATGAGTAGAGGGGAACAATGACCTCTTTTTTCCTGGATAAGAAACCTTTTGTGATGAGGTGTGCCACATAGAAGGATTTCCTGACTACTGTGGCAATGTGATTATCAAAGGAGAGACTACTAGATTCAAACCTTCTTCAACCAGTATGGGGATGAAAAGAACTACTACATCAGTAGTAAGAAATCCTATTTTGTTATTCCACAAGTCAGGCATAAGCCTACTAAGAAAGTTCCACAATTGCTTTAACATGTGGGACTTATTCTGAAATGTGGGCTTAAGAAGCCTGTCAATAAAGACAGCCAAGAGATATGTTTTAGAACCTTTTGCCACTACAGCTGATCTAAAAAGAGGATTTATTACATCCTTGTGAGTTTTCGGAATGCCAAAAATTGTAGGGATCATACGAAGTCCCAAGAAATCATAAGTAGTTTCAGAAATTCTATTATCTAATAAAAAGTCATATAATGCCATGTCAATTTTATTACAGGCAATATTAACTTCCATTTCTTCAGACTGGAATATATGCACTGGTGTCATGAAGAATGTTAAGCATAGCACATGAGCAATCAATAGCATAAGAAATGACAGTCTCCCACCCTTATCAGGCTTCATAATTCAAATTGTCCTGTCATTAGTCACAGAATCTAAGACTTCCTTTTAGGTGAATCAAAAGCTCCCCTTATTTTATTTGGGAATATGCTGTCTTATTATAATATTGCTTAATATCATGGCTCAGTTTCTTATTTTTATGTTTAAAAACCTCTTCACACTTTTTTACTTATTAGTGAAAACACATTATTGTAACGAGATGTTTAATAATCAAATAATAAACCTTTTTGTATTTTATCATTCAAAGCATCAACCTCACTTAATAAATCAGCAATTTTACAAACATTAAACTTAATCACCAACTGAATTAACTCAATATCATGATGGTCAATCACTGCAGTAAATTCATCATAAATATTTCTATTGCAATCTAATCCATTAGGAAATGTATACACTCAAACTCCTTGCTGTACAATATGACATCTAATGCAGTATTTAAATGACCACTGTCCAACTGCAGAGTTCTAACTTTTAAATGTTTCTTCTCAAAAGCATAAATATTGTCCTTGAGTGTACTCTGGTTAAAATAGTCTGAGGGCCCATCTTTATAAAGTGAATAGTTACCAACACAAGTAAAAATAAAAAGGTCTATCAAGTCAAGTCTTTAAATTTTTAGGTCCTGATGAATTAACCCTTCAATTTTCACTCAAAGGTGAACTAGGAGGTAGATCTTGTACAGTTATCAGAAATAAAAACAGTACTTTAGTTCTTATTCTAAGAGTCAATAACAGTCCCCACAAAACATGGAAAAATAAATGTGCAGTAACATTCAAAAGTTGCTAATTGTCACCAGAAATCACTTCAAATGTAACTGCAGGTTTATGGTTTGTAGACACTGAGAGAACCTAATGTTGCGTAGAAGCAACCACAGACTCAGTACAAGGCTGCAAAAATAACTCAATGAACTGGGTTAAATCTCCCTTAACAGTACTCACATCAGCTGTTAACCTGGCCAGATCCACTGGTTTGTGAAAGGAAATTGAGTTGCCATTGAAGTTTGTTGCATACATAACATTGATTTACTCTCCCACACTTGCAAAGAGCAATCAGAAATCACAAATACTTGACAAAAGCAGTACAAAATAAGAGAAAATAACCAACCAAACTGAGAAATAACACTCTGAGGGACCAGAAAGATCGCACACAACAAACAGTATAGTTGACACAGTAAACAGTTTTTAATAAATCCAGTTGAGTAATTTTATCCCAAAACAACCAAGGGACTTCATCAGAATCTATGACAAAGAATATGTCACTTTCTTTTATACTACTACTTCATGTCATTAATTAGACATTTACTAGTACCTCATGTCATCAAGTAGACATGTAAAGCTGTATATACAATATATATATCTATATATATATATATATATCTATATATATATATATATATATATATATATATATATATATATATATATATATGGGTCTACATTGTATTATCGAAAATACGGTTCATAGAACCGTATTTCTGATAATACACTTCAACAAAAGTGCATTATATCGAAAATGCACTTTTGCGGAACAAAAACAATAAAAAAACAAAAATAAAACATAGAAATTAAACAGTATTATGCAGGTGGGAAAGCCACCCTGCACCCCTCCATGTAGGGGACTGCACCCCCCCACACCTCCTACTTTATTATTCTAACCCCGAGATCGCACTACAGTGGGAAAAGGGGAATATTCCCTTATCCCCACTGTATCCCGATCTCAACAGGAGTTTCCTTAGTTCTACATCAACAGTATACATTGATGAACAGCTAACGGTACATGCAAACTGCATGTTTTTTTTTTCTTTAGCGAAAGTGCATTTTCAACAAAATGCACTTTCGCTAAAGTGTGTTCGATAAAGTACGGTTCGATGAACCATATTTTCGATAATACAACATAGACCCATATATATATATATATATATATATATATATATATATATATATATATATATATATATATACACACACACACACACATATATATATACATATATATATATATATATATATATATATATATTTATATTTATATATATATATATATATATATATATATATATATGTAATATATATATATATATATATATATATATATATATATATATATTTATACATGTATATGCATAATATGCACACTTACACACACATATACACAGACACACACACACACACACATACACACACACACACACACACACACACACACACACACACACACACACACACACACACACACACACACACACACACACACACACACACACACACACACACACACACACACACACACACACACACACACACACACACACACAGACTAAGGTACAGTACATTGGAATATTCCCCTACAGTAGAGTAATCAAAATGTTAACTGTCAGGAGTGGAGTTGTAGATGTAGGCCTCATCCTTAGGAAGGTACAGGGGCATTCACTGTCTTGCAAAAATAGTTTAGTGGCGTTGCACAGAAATGTGATACCTAACAAAATTCACTTTATTTTTAATAACTGTGGGATGCAAAACTACAAGCTTTGTGCTTCTGATAGAGAGACATAGGATATATATTAAGATAGATCTGTGGAAACAATAGAATATGCCTTGAAACAACCAATATCTGAGTAGCAGTCTGGCTGCTGAAGAAAAAGCCAGAGAAGGACGGGAGTAAGCAGCTGGTTTGCTCACCCATGCCAGGAGAAAGGAGTTGGTTAGGTCCCACCTCAAGAGAACCAGCTTGGGCAGGACTAGTACTTTGCTCCAGTGTACAGGTACATGGGGACAAGACTTTGACCAAGACATGCAAACACACCAGTGAAGCACTGTATGAGTAAGGGACTGTACACCAGGAAGCAGCTTGGTGCAGCCAGGCAGTGCACCACACCTTGCAGATGGCAAAGGGATGGCTGTAAGAAGCATGTGAAAACCTAGTACTCTGTAGGATGATGGCAACTGTATGTGGCTCTTGATGGGAGTAGGGAAGAATAAATGGGGGCTGATGAGGCACGGTTCATATGTTCTGCACTTCATAGCTTGTTACTAGGCAGGTGGTCTGGCTGACTATAAAGAGCCTAGGTATGCAACCTCAAGAGTTTAGTAGATGGATTTGCCACCCAAATCACTGAGGGCCATACTGCTTATCCCATATCTGTGGCTATATATCTTATGCTCAAGGAAGAATGTGAAGGATGCTATTGTGCTGTAGTGTTTGACATGCAAGAAGAGTTTATTCTAATGGTAGGGGATTCTTTGAATGATAGATTTCTCTCTCCAAGAGGTTTTGTTTAAGCTACAATTAAGTTTGAGATCTTTGGAACAATTATTTTTAGTATTAGTATTTCTAATATGGAGGAGGTCAAGTAGGACAGAATATTTCATAACCTGAAAGGCAAAACAAAGATCATCATGTAGGCGCTGCTATGAGGCACAGAAAAGCAAGAGAGTTTTTTGTCTATCTTGGTACATAAGCTAAGTCCTTTTTTAGTTGGCAAATGTTATGGTATTTCATTTTGGGCAAGGTATATGGAGTGGTAAATTCCAAGCAATGTACTGTATTCTATTTTACTGGCCTTATAAAGGTGGAAAAGAGGGAAAGTATGACATCCTTGGACTTAGAGGATATACCTTTGGTAATTAACTGGACAAGGTATAAGGATTTTCGAACTATAACTGATACTTGAAAGGTGATAACTGAAGGAGAGGTTATTGTCAATGAAGATACGCAGATTTGTATTCACTGTGTTAACCACATTCAGCATGGCCTTGTTTATGTGGTAATTAGTAGGACAGACTTGTTTTGCAAAGGCAACTATGGTACATTTTTCAGTATCAAGCTTAAGGCCATGATCAGAACATGAAGTGCTGATTTTGGCAAGGGCACTCTTAGAAGATATGAGTGTCCCTGGGGGAAACAATAAAAGCACCCAGTCATTAGCAAGCTTGTTTAGCTATAGACCGCTGACATCTGCTTTCATATCAGAGAAGTAGCTGTGGAAGAAGGTTTATTTGGGATAGAGCCCTGAGGGACACCAATAGTGACATACCTTTCAGAAGAGAAAATACGAACAACACTTGCTTTCCGCTTTCAGTCAAACAGCCAATTTTCTACCCAGTGGATAATGTAGCAGTTTATGTTTAGACTACATTACTGAGTTTGTCAATAAGCCCAGCACAGAGAATTGTATATAAAGCTTTAGTGAGGTACATATAAGCATTATGGACAGAAAAGCTTTTCTTAATGGCATCTGTTACACTTTTAAAAAAACCAAGCAAATTAAGGAAACAGGAGCTGCCTTTCTCAAAGCTGAATTGATTAGGATGAAATGTATATATGTCACTGTTTTTGCTGTTTTTAAGGCTGATTGAGATATGCTCTAAGATTTTAAATACAGTGCTAGTGAAGGTAGTAGGATGATAGTTTTCAGACTTTGCAGTGGGGCACACTTGTGGAGTGGCACCATAGCAGCCATTCTCCAAAGATCGTATACACAAGCAATGTTGCTTTCAACTGAGGTTGAAAAGGTTTAAGAACGTTTCAGTAATGCTGTACTTTACACTAAATAGAAGACAACCTTGTATATTGTCTAGGCCTATGGAGCTGCTGCTTTTGGTTTTGGATAGAACTCATAGGATATGCCAATAGTGGATTTGAGGGAAGAGGCTTTAGTGTTTCAAGAAAAAGGAACATGGGGTGAGTATGATGGGTAAAACTGAAAGTGAATTCTTGGCTATTGCCTTGTTTATGGCTTTTGGATCAGAATAGGTAGTGCCATTCATTTGGAATGCAGTGCAGTGTTAGAAGTTACTTCTAAAACTCCTATCATAGTTTAAAAAGGTCTTATGGTTATCCACGAAGTAGGTGGCCACTTTCAGCCCATATCCCTATTTAATATTCATAATGGTGTATTTTAATTCTTTGTTGGCCTTTCTAAGTACCTTGTTATGATGGAAGATGAGGAATCTTTTAAGTGAAGCAAGTTTTTGTTTTTCTTTTTAATGTTAGAATTCTTTATACATTGCTACAGATATATACAGAAGTCAGAGTAGATGTAAAGGTCTTAGCGAGTGAGTCAGCACAGGGGGCCACTTTTGGATTTCTTCATGCCCTCAGACAGGAGTATTATGCTGGCTTTGGAGTAACCACAGAATATGGTACAGTTACTGAGCATGACAGTATTAGTTTTGAGGGAGAAGATGGTAGTTTGGTGGTCATATTTGATTAGGGAGTAAATACAGGATGGGTACAGACAGAAACAACATTTGTAAGGATGATGTCAAGTGTGTTTTTACCCCTGGTGGGAACTTGGACAATACGATAAAAAACGTTGGTATTGATAAAATCCGAGAATCACAAGGCATTGTTATTGTTTGTCATGTAAGATTCCTAGATAATGGATAGGTAGTTAAATTCACCCAGAAATTGTATATTAGGATTATAATTATAATGCTCAACTTTTCAAGGTAGTTCTCAGGGACATCAAAAGACAATTATGGACAGCTACAATTAACAATAATGCTGTAACTGGTTTTGTTTACATCACTAATACATGCAGAATTTCCAAACTGGTCCAGTGAGGGATTTGGAGTGAGGTATAGATACATCCCCACAACTGCCAGATGACCAAAATGAGTGATAGGCAGTGTCCTGGTATGCACGGCATACTATCAGCATATATATATATATATATATATATATATATATATATATATATATATATATATATATTTATACATGTGTGTGAATGTGTGTGTGTGTGTGTGTGTGTGTGTGTGTGTGTCATGAAAGTCTTAAGATAGAGAAACATTTTGTTCAAACTCCTACTGCTGAGTAGTGTCACATTACTATAAGCTGGATTGCAATTTGCTATGCTTAAATGTCCAAGAGATGGCTCTTGTCTGAAAAAAAATGACACCGGGGACAGACAAAGTCTTAGCTGATATACAAAAATTCTGCAAAGAGAGAGAGATGCAGGCCTTCTCTGGTAAAACAGGCTGTCCTGTTTGATCATCACTTTCCATATTGACACAAACTGGAAGTCCTGGAGTGACATCACTCAGTCAATTGATGAAGTCAATTATTTTGTTTTGGAATGGTTACACAGTTTTCAAAAGATGGCAAGATATTGCTCATGACATATGTCTTGCTTGCTTTGTACACATGTATGCAGAGATCAGCCATTTCTCCTTGCATATCCCCTAGGGTGAAGCATCTAAAGTAATTCACCTCAATGTAGGCCACTACTACACAGTCGTACTAATGGTGGAAAGCTCCTATGGATTCTGGCCATGTCACAAATCCTGGCACCACAGAGACAGCTGACCATGACCCAGTCTTTGTTTCAGTGTGTCTGACTACAGAGTCTCCTACTACTACTACATTGCCATGTGTGGCCACAATTTCTGGAGGCCTAGTGGGTGTTGGCTTGCGGCCAGCATGACTCCTTTTAGATACTAGTGAAACAGCAGGTGAGGATATATTTGTAGATGTGGTAGTATGTGGCTGTGAATTGTCTAAATGGTGCCTAGCAGACATATATGGTGGTTGTAGAGTGATGGGAAATGGGGTGGCAGGGAGCAAAAAGAAAATTAAAAAAAATGAAAATGCAAGACATGTTATGCAACAAAACATCTTTTCCAATCTAACCCTTGCATGTTTTTGAGATATTTAAATATTAAGTTTGAAAAATGTTTTGCAAAAGGAGTGCTCACTTTCAAGTTTTTTAGACAGCAATTCAATAAATTTAAAATGAAAGACATTGAAGTCTGGCATATGTAATTATGCATTTTATTACATTTTCAAGGCCACATTGTACTGCTGGGGGATATTTGAATGTTTTATTGCTGAGTCCTCCTGAATTATGTTAAGTCTGTGAGAAAAGTATAAAACTGCCTTTTAACTCATCAGTGGCCCATACAGAATCTAAGCAGCTCTCCTGTAAAAGGTGTCTATAATTATTCAACTGAAATCATGTGATGGCACACAGTGTGATGTGACAGAGGCAGAAGATCAAATTTTTTTAAAGATATGGTGGATATCACCTGTAAGTACACAGCTATGATGCTGGTGTAATGTAACTCCATCCTGGTCATGGAACAGAGGGTTAACACTTTATTCTTCTAACAAAGACTGAAAGGGTCATGACAGTTTACCTGTACTTTCCACATATGATCAATAGTGATATAGTAAACATCCAGACACTGGACCCAACCCAGTTTGGTTTTGTCAAGGGCAGATTATGCCTTCTCAACCTGGTGGACTATTTTGAGAAGGTTACCAAAGCAATGGATGAGGGCAAAATTGCTCACACTGCCTACCTTGACCTGGCCAAGGCATTTGACACAATACCACACTCGGGCATTGTTGACAAACTCAAGAAGTTAGGTACAAGCCCATTTCTCACCCAGTAGATAGCCAATGGCTCACAGACAGGACCAAGGAAGTTAGAATTGGGGAGTCAACCTCTACAAAGAGGCCAGTCACAAGTGGAGTCCCCCAGGGATCAGTCTATGGACCGCTCCTTTTTGGCATTTACTTTTCAGAAGTCAAGACCAATGTCAATGGTCTCTGGCTGAATAAATTTGCAGATGATTGCAAATTAGGAGCTGTCATTGAATCTCACACTGATACAAATGTTCTCCAGGAGAGGCTGGCACAGACAAACAACTGGTGTCAGAGCCATGGACTAAAACTAGATGCCAAGGAATGCATAATAGTATCCTTTGGGAAGTCATCCATCCCTGGTAATTATCATATTGAGAGCACACCCCTTACTGTTGACCCAGTAGTCAGGGACTTAGGGACACATATAGATAGTAATCTAGGCTTTGACCATCATGTCTCTACAGTGGTGAGGAAATCATTCTATGTTGCGCAACTTATAAATAAAGGTATGGCATCTAGGCTCAAGGAAGTCATTGCTCCACTGTATTCGGCATTCATCAGACCTATGATTGAGTACAATGCCCCCTTTAGTATGTACCTAAGCAGGTATATCCAACAACTGGAACTTCCACAGAAGTTCCTTACTAAAAGAATACAAAGCACAGGCAAAATGCCCTATGTAGACCACTTCAAGGCCCTATCCCTGTATTCTGTCTCCTACAGACTTTTGAGGGGAGATCTATGCCTGGCATAAAGGGTGTTGTCATACCCCACTCTGATGGATCTCCTGCATATCCACAAAACAAACAGCACCGTAATTACCCATTCTAAAGACTTAAACATTGCCTGTGATATAAACAGGTCTTGCTAGAGAGATAGGTATGTATCCCAGAGACTACCACATCTGTGGAATAGGTTCCTCATCCATGTGAAACAGAGTTCCTCTCTAATCCAATTCAGTGCAACTTGGACAACTGGATGGGAAACTAGAAATTAATCCCTGGTTTGCACCTATGCCTCTAATGGACACAGGTAACCTGTAAAATGGTTTATCTCCCAAACCCCTGCTTACACTTATCAAGGGTATCATAACTTGTCAGAGATTCGGGATGTATAGCTAGGCTTAAAAAGGCCCTTGTAGCCATTAGCCTACCATTAGCCTAGTAACCACCTATGTTTTGTGCACATGGAGATGGTACAGAATCAGGTTACCCAAGCTATCTTTTGGGAGATGCTACAACAGTGTGGGGTTCCAGAACAACTGGCTCATGCAACTAGGCCCTACATTTCAAGAATGTTAGTTGTTCCTCCATTTTCAGAGTATACAATGAAGATAGAGACAGGACTCCACCAAGGGTGAGTGTTGTCTACTTTCTTATTTGCAATTTTCATGGAGAGGATATCAAGGCACAATCAAGGTTTAGAGAATATACAGCTTGGGAATCTTTGTATTACAACTTTATTATCTGGAGCTAATGTTGCCCTTTTAACATCAATTAACTGAGATGTTCTTGTTGTGATTTAGGAATTCACTGCTAGCTGAAAAATAGGGTGAAACACTGCACCTCGGACAATGAATACGGCTTTCTTGACATTACCTTTCAGTGCTAGCTCTTTCTAGATGAAGCAATCTTGGAGTGAGAATGATAAAGTAAGGAGGTGTGGGAGGCTTTTGAATGGGTACAGAGAGGGTTGTCTCCCACACAGAATGATATTTTGTATTAGCACACTTGCTTGTAAAGTAACAAACTTGAATGCATGCATTATGAGCAGAACTGCAGCAAGGTAGGGGGTGAAAGGCATGACGGTACCAGACACAAGCAGTCAGGGGCACCATCAGTGGCTTTGAAGATGTATCACTTGGTCCCTGCCTGCCTGGAAATGCAAGCATTCACACAATGCATTTAAACATCTATGACTGCAAGACTGTAGCTACTTAAATACTGAAATAGCAGTCAGTGTGTGAAGACAGCAAAAAGCTATTATTCATAGACAAAATAGCTGTTTACCAATGTAAAGTTACAGATTTTTGCTAAAAGCCAAGAAGTTATTAGTCTCTGCAAAACTAATGGCACTTTCATTGATACAATGTAGGTTCTTTACTACATCATATCAATGAAAGTGGCATTACGTTTAAGTCTAAATCAGTAATAAAGTGACTGCAGTGTTATTGAAAATTTTCTTTTTTGTATTTAACTTTGCATCAATTGGGAGTGTCACACAGAACTCTAATTAACTTAGCTACAGATCTGATTATGCAAATATGTTTACTCGAACTGTCATTTATGAGGAAGTGTGATGCAAGTATGTAACTTAGGAGGCTATAATTTTACTTTGACAGATTTGGTTTGGACACCAGTCTGACACTCGCACACTATGGTGCAGCACAAAGAGGATGCTGCACTCCCTGGGGTGCCATCCTTTAGGTGACACATTAACTGAGGTCACATCTGTCTGAGGTGGCTGTAGAAGATCCTATGACATACTGGAAGAAGTAGTGTAATTTCCCCACGGTCCTGATTAAATTATCTCTAGTCAGCATGAATATTACTGCAGGTCTCTCCTGAAAGTATGCTGTACCTGGTAGTTGTTACCCAGTCAACAGAAGTAAATACATAAATAATTTATAGACTGTGATGCATTCTAGCAAAAACAAACCTCTCCATAGTGAAATTCAGTACATAACGCCTTCACTACTGATAACTTCTCTGCTCTGTATGCTTCAAATTTCAAAACCTACTTAGCAAATTCTTCAATACCATGTTCTTTCCTTATTTGTTAAAAGTTAACAAAGGTAATCCAGAAAGCTCAAGTCAGGTCTAGCATCCCACCTGTGACCCTGAGGACAGGACAGGACAAGGATTAATTCAGATAAAATCACTTTAACTAGCAGATCTAGGAGACTCTCTCTCTCTGTCTCTCTAATGCCCTCACTAAGGATGGAACAAGGATGCCTAGTTGAAGTTTCAAGTAGTTTATTCAGTTAAGTAAGTAGACGGATGACTGTTCTTGTTCTAATGAATTTTAAAAACTTTTTTAAAAGTTCTGCAACACTATTAACTTCTTTCCAGTTTTTGTCATAAAAATGTAATTTTCTTCATGGTTTAATGGATTTATTACCATCTTTCCTCCCAAATATCATGCAGTAGTACACACCTGAAGTGTGATGAGAAGCATATCCAGTGCTGTGGGTTCTTCAGGCGTTGAAATGGACTTCCTCTGACTCTGCAACTTGGAGATTAATGTCCAATGCACATTCTCTAGTGTCTGGTTCAGCTGCACTTCATGCATGGTGATGAAAAGAACATTGCCATGCTTGTCCTTGATTGGCTCAAAGTACACCTCTCCCAGTTCATGATTTCCCAGCAGATCCTGTAAACAGCAGTACAGAAAGTCATGAACCAGTGCAGTGTACCACTATACACAGTTTGGTAGTCAAAAGCTATCCATGTAATTTAACATGCAACTTAAGCTAAGAAATACTGTACATTTGTGCAGGAATCAGTCTAAGTGGGAAAAAGTGCAAAACATTACTTTTAATAGCAGACATGCATTTACAGTGTTTCACAACTGAGAAACTATAAAACATTACTTTGAAACTAGGCTTTATATGCCACACATTACCGATACTAATCAAATAATTTCTATTATGCTTGCTATCTATATTCCAGTTTTCAGAATTTTGTAGTTAGCTCACATAGATATTCCAAAATAAATGAATGTATCATCTTCTGTTGATGGACTAAATGAGTTAGTATAACATAAAATTGAAAAAGCTATAACATTTTATTGACCATCTAGTTATAATGGGTTTGCTACATACACCCAAGTACCAGACACTTGAAGATCATTGTCTCAAAGACAGTGACTGGTTTCATGTAACTTGCATAGGCTTCCTTTCATACTCAAACTCAACTGCATGTTTGGGAAAAGGTTTTGGTGCAGCAGCCATGTGCAGAGTGAAGTCGCACAATTGAGTAACCTAGTTTGAGCATGTTAAGTGCAGCAGCCATGAGGAGAGAGTGGAAGGGTGTGAGACTGTAAGTTAGGGATTAAAGCACTGCTTGGGATGGGGATTTAGGTATAGGGAGCAGTGGCGATTTTTGTGTTAGGGAGCAGAAGGAGTTTTTAGGGTTAGGGAGCAATCAGGGACTTTATGTTTAGGAAGCAGAAAGACAGTTTTAGCTTTAGGGAGGGGAGTTTAGGGTTAGGGAATGGGAGAGAAGTTTTATCTTTAGGGAGCAGGAGTAGTGTTTTAAGTTTAGGGAATAATCATAGAATCTAGGTTTAGGGAGGGAGAGTGGAGTTTTAGTTTTAGAGCGTGATTGGGAACTTAAGAGTCAGGGTGCAGGAGTGACATACTATGTTTAAGGTTAGAGACTAGGTGGGAGTCTTAGGTTTAGAGTTAGGGCTGTGATAGGGCTATGCAGTTCAGTAGAGCTGGGTGATGGAGAGGCTAGGTAATTAGACAGGATCAGGTTAGTGAGAGTTATAGCATTTGCCATTTACAGCAAGTGTGTTATGAGCTACTAGCACAGGCATGGGCAAACTACGGCCCGGGGGCCACATGCGGCCCGTTAAACGTTTTGATTCGGCCCGCCAAACTTGAAAAAATTTAATAAATTTTAATAATTTTTTAAAAATTTTCGCACTGTCGGGCCTGATGTCATCACGTGCGCGATGACGTCAGCACTGTCAGGCTACCAGCCATTCGGAATTGAGCTCAAGGAGCTCGCATCATCATTTCTGGCTGGCTGGCGGTTAAGTTAACAGTCAGCGGGAATGCAACATGTGGAACAGAAGAGGCTGACTCAGCGAGCCCTGAAACGGATTCATGGCAGCAGCAAAGGGGCCAGGGATATAGCGAGCTCACAGAGCTGGGATTAATGGCGTTAGCAGGCTGGGGGATACAGCGAGCCCTGAAACGGAGCCGGGCCCAGGATTAATGGCAGCAGCAGCAACATGAGGATGGATTGACCAGAAGATGCCGAGCACTACTCAGGGTAAGAGAGAGAGTGTATTAAGCTATTTTTATATGCTGTATCTAATACAGTTTTGTGCATTTATGTCTGATTTGTATTTTGATGCTTTTAATTATTTTTGTTATGTTTTATTCACTGGGTTTCAGTAGTTGTATTACAATTAAGGCTTCACCGAAAGTGAGTCCTAGTGGTCCAGCTCACCTGCCTGAAAGTTAAATCTGTTAAATGGTTTCATGGTCATTGGGAGTCCAGTTTTGTTCATTTGGGAATTCATTGTAGTGATTTGTTGTATTGATTTGTCAGTGATGTAAAAATGACTGTGCAATATTTAGTCCCACATAGTCTCAACATCATCCCATTATGTCTTGCTATAAATTAAAGCAATCTGTAAGTGTTAATATGGGTGTGCCATTTTTTTTTCTTTCTTTCTTATTTACAGTCATTAAGGCCAGAGTGCAACATGCATACATTATTCTTTGGCCAGGAGAAATGGATGAGACAAAGGTGGCAACCATGTTAATAATTAAGTAGACTTTTATGATGGAAATGTTCTGAATTGGGCAGTTTTGTCATTGCTGATTCATGCATTTTGTTTTATTGCCTACTGAAAAAATTATACTGTATTCGTATAAAAATAGAATGAAAACATATTTTTAGGGAGCCATTGTGTATGCTCATGCAATGTTACCTGAGGTAAAATGGTCTTGGAATCCTTCTCTTCCAGATGAATCTTCTCACAATATTTACTAGGTAACTGGTGTTAATGTTTTTGTTTTACAGAGGTATTAAGCTATTTTTATATGCTGTACCTAATACAGTTGTGTGCATTTATGTCTGATTTGTATTTTTATTGGAAATTAAAGCATATGTTTTCTCCATATCCCAAGATGTGTATTTTTCCCCCAATGAGGTGATGTTTTCAAAGCATGCCATCTATCTGCTCCTGTTCCGGCCCCTTTGTCAAATGTTAGAACTCAATGTGGCCCACGAATCAAAAAGTTTGCCCACCCCTGTACTAGCACAAGAGCACTTGTAGTAGAACCACTGTTATGGTAAAAAATGGTATGGAGTGGATGAAGTATCAACAGGTTGTATTTTAGGGCAGAAACTAGTTCGGAATGATGTAGCACATGTGCAGACAAGTGAGTGTCATATAGCATCTATGGAACATGACCATCTTTTTTGTTATGGAATACAACATATTGTCCTATCATGTAGTGAATATCATAAAAAAAAAAAAAAAAACTGGCATATTCTTAGATATAATTTTAGCCTTAAATTATTAATTCAAAGAAAATGTGTGATGTCCTTTACAAGAGGGAAGAACCTTGCAGATTATCTACTGCACAGTCCTTATGAGAGACCCACAAATCAGATGAATAGGAATATTAGACACAGAGACACTTTTCCCTGCAGCAGATGCCCTATAATATCCCTTAACTAAGATGGAGAGTTTGTATATTAACAAATGTTCTTTTTGGGGTACGGCAATATTTTACTTGTAATTTTGGGTTATTTACTTATGTCGTGTCTGTGTTGCTTCTTTATATTGGGAATACTAAGTTGAGAATTTAAAAATATACAAGAGACATCACAAGAGGTACCTTATTAAAGTTAATACATGTCTCACTATGGTAAATGTGAGCCCTAGAATTATGGGAAAAAGGTACAAACATACAGGAGAACTGCAAATGTTCAATATTTTAAAGATATTTACTCATAGCAGTAGATTTTTTTCATTCATGTTCATCTGATACAACCTAGGGGTCCCTGAACCACTTGTCAGATCTGACTTGGCAGCATTAGTGCTCAAGCATTAATGCCTTTTAAGATTTTCCCTCCTGTCATGTATTAGTGGCCAGAGTTAACACAGATAAAGTTTGGGACCCTATCAATATATGTACATATATAAATGTACACATCCATATATCTATAACTATATATCTATATCTATGTCTATATATATATATATATATATATATATATATAATATCTATAGGTATATATATATATATATATATATATATATATATATATATATATACATACACATATATATATGTATATCTATATATACGTGAGTGTGCGTGTGTGTGTGTGTGTGTGTCTATATATATATATATATATATATATATATATATATATATATAGATGAAAGGGTCAAGATCCTTCAGATCCTTCAAGTTCTACAACTACAAGGAAAAAATGAAGGTGATGGAGGGATGGTTGTCATATCAGATAGACACAAATGAAAGGATCTAGCATTATGGCATGTACATAACTTTTGTATTCTATTCACTCAGTCCATCCAATTCGATGTGTAGGTCAGAATCCCAAGCTTCTTTAACTCCAAGGTAACAACATGACAGGAGACCTTTGAGGATAGAGGCACCAAAAGAAGTTCTAACTCTAGAAATGGAATCCGATTTGTAATGTTTGATGAAAATTGGCACAAAGGACCAAGTGGCAACTGCACAGACTTCATTTATTGAAAAACACCTTAATAAAGCAGTACAGCTGTCAATACCCTGGAAGAATGACTGCTGGGTTTTCCTGGCAGAGGCCTGTTTTATGTGGCACAGACATAAGCAAACCTATCTGAAAGCTATCTGAAAAGAGCTATTTTGGAAACTTATAACTTGTTCAGTGCAAAGCAAATAAAAAGTTGTGAGTCCTTATAAAAGGATATGTATCTGTGAAGGTAGAAACCCAGCTGTATGTGTACATCTAAGGTGTGGAGAATACATTCTCCTTTATTAGAATGATTAGGAAAAATACAGGCAAGTCTATAGGTTGCTTCATGTTTATTTTAGAAGCTACCTTAGGGATGGGTTGGCACAGAGTACCACTCAATCCTTGTAAATAAACAGATGAGGGACTGACAAAAGAAAGTGCTTGATGTTCAGAAACTGTTCTAGCAGATATGGGGGTTTCCAAAAATATTTTTCACGAGTGGAAATTTAATGGATTTTATTAAACTGGCTTGAACAGTGGCTTTGCCAAAGGTTCTAACACAACATTTAAATTCCAAAGGGGGGACAGGTTCTCTGACTAGAGGTCTGAATAAAAATACTCCTTTTAGAAAGGCTTTACAAAGTTTTTGTGAGGCAAGTGGATGCTCATAATGCCATGCATGAAAATTAGAGATAGCTGCCAGCTGCACTTTCACTTTGGAAAAACTAGAGGCAGAATCAAATATATAGGCTAAAAACTGGAGGCTGTGTAGAACAGATGCTGAGAAGGGATCAATATTCTTGGAAGATGCCCATAAAATGAAAGGTTTCCATTTTCCACAGTAAAGTCTACATGTAGACTCTTTTTGAGAGGCTGTCAGGATCCTGATCATCTCAGATAGCAGAGATGCATCATCGGCTATTACTGGAACTGGAGAAACCAAGCAGTTAGTTTTAGGTTGTGTAGATCTGGGTGAGTCTTCCCAGAGGGGTGGAAAAGAAGATGCTGCATTTGATCTAACATCCAGAGAGGTTCACTGAGATTAGGCCTGAGAAGGGAAACAAAATCTGTCTGGGCCAGAAGGGGGCTATGAGGATGATAGAGGCTTTGCTTTATGTAAGAACCTGGGGATCAGGACTAAAAGTGGGAAGGCATAAAGAAGACTAAGAGGTCATTGGTGTCTTTCTCAGAGGAGAGATCACAGCAAAGAAACTGCTGCATTTGGTATTATCTGGGGATGCAAAAAGATCACAGCAGGGAAAGCCCCAGTGACTGAAAATCTTCTTTGCTATCTCTGGATTGAGGGACCATTCATGAGGCATCAGGAGGGATCCGCTAAACCTGTCTACAAGCAAACTGACAGCTTCGGGAATATATATTGTTATGAGAAAGTGATGCAAGGCCATTGCCTATTGCCAAATCCTCATTGCTTCTGGACATAAAGGATGTGATCTTGTTCCTCCTTGTTTGTTGATGTTTTAATCCACTGTCATGTTGTCTGTCCGGACAGAAATCACTCTCAGAAGCAGGTAGTCTGGAAGTTCCTGCAACACAAGGAGGACTACTCATATCTCTAGGACACTGATCTCATTGGCAGTCCATAATCCTTGAACCATCCTTCCATTGTCTTGTGGTCACAATGGCTACTGTGAAGTGGAATAAAGGGCTTGCTGGAGCATCATACATATTGATTATCAGAACTGGTTTGGTGAGAGGATGCAGAAGCTGAGACCACTGAGTATGTAGGAGCCACATACTCAGTAGTCTAATATGGCAACATGTAAACTTAGTATTGGTGATGCCATTAGCCCTAGAAACATGAGAACCAGACTGACAGTGGGTGATGTACTCTGAAGAAGAGTTAGCACTACCTATCTCAAAGCCTGAATCTTGTGCAACAGGAGGGAAACTATGGATTCTTTAGTGTTTAAGTGACAGCCTATGAAGAGAATATTTTGGGTTGGTTGGAGATTTGACTTCTGGAAAGTTATGAAAATTCCCAAGAACAGGCACAGTCCAAACAGATAGTCACTGGCCTCTATGAGAAATTCAATCATAAGAGAACTAGGAGTGGTTCAGTCAGGTATAAAACTTTGAATCCCTAGACGTGTAGGTGAAATGTTATGGCAGCCATGCTCTTTGTAAATACTCTGGGTGCTGTGGTGTGACTAAAGGGCAAGAGAGAAAATTGGTAACAGTAAGATCCAAGTTTAAAGTGAAGGAACATCCATGACTCCTTCACAGTCTTAATGTAAAAGTAAACATCTTGGAAATCCACCGAGCACATCCAGCCATTTGCTCTGAGATAGGGTAAGTTCAATTTCACCATGACCATCCTGAACTGGGTCTTCTGTACATACTTGTTTAAGTAACTGAGGGACACTATGAGCCGAGGTCCTGATTTTTCTTTTCAACCAAAAAGAATCTTGAATAAAGGCCTGACCCTCTTTGGTCTGGTGTGCTATCATAGATGGCTATTTTTGAGAAGCAATACGGTGATCTCTTTTTCCGTCACTTTTCCTTGATTTGGTGGGCCATCCAGCAATGGTTGTTTTGGTTCCAGGGGTGTCAGGAAAAAGGGTATACAAAAGCCTTTAGATATGATCCTCTTGACACATTTGTCCTGCATGATGACCTCCCATGCAGTTGGATAAATAGACAAACAATCCCCGTCTACCTCCAGAGGTCTGGCAGCTCTTCAGAGACTTTGGGGCTCCCTATCAGAAATGAGTTCACAATATTCCTTGTTGTGCAGACCTAGTCTGCCTCTGGTCCTATATTTGTTAAAGATGCTGCCTCTGCCATGGCTATCTCTGTCAGAAGACACTTCACATTGCTGATACTTAGTTTTCCTAAACTAGAGTGACCTGTGTCCCTTTTGATTCCTACTATGCAATCTTTGTGAGGCTTTGAACTTCACTCCTATGGCAGAGAGCATTTTGTCATCTTGTACACATGTCTGTACTTTCTCTTTCTTCAATGGACTAAATAATGTTGATATTTTAAATGGGACATTGGTGCAGGATGCCTTAAAGTGGTCTTCAAAGTTGCAGAGATGCAGCAAGGTCTAGCACCTCATAGCCATGCCATCTCCAGCTGCCCTACTACATCATCTGCATTGTTCTTGAGGTGCATGAACAGGTTTGATAGGTTGGAAATGGTTGCCAGGATCATTTCCAGCTGTTTTCTGGAATCCAGTGTCAGGTGACTTATAGAGTAGTTAGGGTTTGTTAAGCCACCCTTTAGAAGTGATTCAGGGCCCTTAAAGCAAAGGTGCCTGAAAAATACACCTGGTTCCATGATCTTTCCATCAGTGGGGACTCTTTTTCAGGAGAATGAACAGAAGCTGAACTGCCTAGCTGCTGCTACCACAATCATGGAATCTACCAAAGGGGACTTCACCCAGTGCTGTTTGCCTTGGAGGACCTATGAATCTTCTCTGGCTTCTATGGCACTACCTCACATGAGTGGTTCCTGCCACAACCGCCTTATCACTAGATCAATTAAATTATCTGCAGGAGGGACCATAAATATAGTAGATGTAGTCGGGCCAAAGGCATCAAAAAGTTAGGGTTTGCTGAGCCAATCCTCGTCTACCTCCAGAGCTTTGGCTCGAGTGTTAGATCCAGCACCATCCCTAGTGTCAAAGATGGAGTCAGGCTCAAAATTGAGGGTACCAGGCACAGACAGAGGAAAGACAACAATGCCACAGGAGATGAGATGTACACCAGGGAAAGATCTGGCAGTGGGGGCAAAGAACCTGTATCAACTGCCTTTGGAACAGAAAGAGAAGGTATGACCCTTATCTCAAGCAGCAGCTTCAGGAAACTTCTCATCAGATGACCCAGGTGTTTCTACTTCTACACTGAGATTCTGACATACTCTTATAGGACTTGAAGGATTTCAATGTAGAAATGGAAGTAGGACAAGAATGGATACTAGGGGGTTCCATCGAGGATGAAGGCTGTTTAGATGGTCTTTTTTGGAGAAATGTCTTGTATTAGTATTAGCCACAAAAGCTCCGGCTCCAGTGGAGGAGTATGCTTCAGAGTGCTAGTCACAAAAATGTCCAATCTTGGTATTTTCAGAGCCTTCACACTCCCTGAACTTACATCTGTCTATAGCCAGATAGATAGATAGATAGATACACAGATAAAGGGATAGAGGGATATTCCAACTCTGAGATTACTTTCAGAGAAAACAGAAACCTCTGAGAAAGCAATCTCAGACTTAATTTACATACACTCACATTTTTGTTTATTTAGTCTCACTATTCTGGGACCCATAATTATAAGTTTCACAATATTAAACCATTATTCAACAGACATGCATAATTCAAACCCTATGGGCTTCTTGATAGATACTAGTGAAAAAGTTGCAATTTTTATGCCTCTTTTAGACTCTGGATCTCTAGCTTTAGATTTATCAACAGACTTCTTGGAATTTAGAGAATCCAGATGCGAGGGCAAAAGCTCCTTAAAAATTAATCTATTTTTTCCATCCTGCAATGCCATAGGATGAATTGCCAAGCAAATGCAACAATTTTTTGATAGATGAACAACCCCAAGCATACTACACACAAATCATGCATTTTGGGGGCTACATTTTTTGCCTGCACATGCTGCACTTTTTAAGACATTTTTCCTTTTCCATGTTGAAATTACCCTGACTATAAACATACACACACAGACGCGTGCGCGCGCACACACACACACACACACACACACACACACACACACACACACACACACACACACACACATACTTGCTGACATGAACACACACAAAAAACAATGTCACATAAACCACTCTCTAAGGACAAATAAAAAAAACAGGCAAAGGGTCTAGATTATAACCTCGACCATTCAGAATGTCGACAATATCTTTATCAACACATATGTGTCAAACGGCCACGTCAGCGAATGGCCACATCATCAATTTCTTTCCAATGTTGCAATTTTCATGTGAATATGTAATGTGCATCTCTCTCTTTGAAATGGATTTCGTATATATATATTTTTTTAACTGCAATTACAAGTCAGGATGACCCATAATGTTGTAATGATTCTTGAATATGTAATCAAATGTATAGTTTGAGTTCTGATACACCGAGGAACATGAAGACAATGGGGGTTTTAAACAGACACAAAGTCCATGTTGATGTGATAATGGACATGAATACACATTCGACCTGCAGACATGTGACAAGATTAAGAATGTGTTGACACATAATTTCATGTGTCTACTGACAAAGAGAACACATGACAAGAAATACTAGACACTCCTTTTTAAAAATGTGTAGATATCACCAGAAATTTTAACTTGTCATATTATAAATATTATTCTACATTATAGATAAGGCTTGGCCTATGTTAGTAATACAGTACACTGCTTTATTTCTTTATGTTGATATTGTGCCAGCTTGCCTCCTATATAACTGCTATATATCACTAGAATAGTGTGGAAAATGCCTTATGGCAATAAATGTGCATACCATCTGAATATATTGAGTCTCATTCTACTGATTTCCTCTACCTCCGAACTGCAGTGTTAAAAACATGCCCAGAGGTATTAGATAGCAGACTTGTATGAAAGACAATTAAAAAAAAGAAACACTACTGATTTTAAAGACTGACATCTTATCTCGCCACCAAAGAAATCAATATAGAGGTGAAGCAGAAATAGTGGGCAGACTGAATGTTTAAAAATTGTAATCAGATTTCATTTATACTTGCTGGTTTTAATTATACAACTCTTTTGCATGCCTTTTCTTTATTGAATATTTGTTTTACTTATTCAAAAGACCTCCTTTTCTGTGTAATTTCTTATCAGAAGGTTTTGTAAGCTAAGATGTAAGGAAGATAATCAGAATAAAGTGTCCTTTATAATGACTTCATTGTTCATATGTTAATATTTTATTATTCCTGCACTATTCTAGAAGAGCTCTTTTATTCTCATCCTCTAGGCCTAAGCTTCAAAAGAAGTAATGATAAAACCAGATCCTTAAGACAAGTGCAATCTATGGTCAGAACATTAAAAATACCTTTCAAGAAATGTTATTAAAAGGAATATCTTACCATCTATGGTTAGTAAGTTGGATTTGTTATATATATTTAAAATAAAATTATCGAAATGTATGGGTAATTAGGGCTTTAGATTAAATGGAGTTCTCATGATTGTACTCATAAATGCTCTCTAGTCTTTCTTTTGTCTCACATGAAAGCCTGAGCAGTGATATAAACTTTCCCAGTCCCCAGCTGTAGTAGCTGTCTAGTACTGTCCTCATAACAGCAGGGAGAAGAAGCAGACTCAGGAAGCTACATGCTTGTACAGTTACAGTTCACAACCAGAATTACGACAAGGCATTGAAGATGTTCTGATATAAAAGTAAGAAAAAAATAAAAGAAAAACACAAGTAAGAAGCAGTGAAGCAATGGTGTACAACAAAATCTACAGATGACAGTAAAATGTTGCATTAAGTAAGATTCAGACTCTAGATCTGTGGGTGCAGAGCACCTCCTGCATCCTCTCACACATACATGGGATGGGGCTGAACTCTGTGCACCTTATCCCCTTAATATAATGGACTCTGAGTTCATTACCACTCATTAGATAGGACTTCTTCTCCTTAGCACTGTTTTTTTTTTTAATTAAACACCTTTATTGAATTATCAGTTGTGACACAGGCAAATTTACATGTATATAAAAATAATCAAACTGTATTAGCAAGTTCACATTTACAAACATTATACTTCACATATATTGCTGCATATCATATAACCTAAGCAACATTACATAAATTATTCAATTCCTGCCCTTTTTTTTAAACAAGACACATCTTTATTAAACCATCACTTATGACACAGGCAATCATACAGACATATAAATGCAAACAAACCACACCGACACAATCCTAGTTGCAGGGTTTTTGCATCACAAACCATACTGACACATTCCCAGTTACAAACATTATACATCACTTATAATCTACCCAATCATTTTCCATCAAACACTGCATCGCTTATTTAAGTCCTGCCTTCTTTTAAACCTCATTCCTCCCCTGTATGTATTGTTCCCACAGTTCCCATTTTTTCCTATGTAGTTTGCTCCTACCCTTTTCGAAAGATCTCAATTCCCTTTATTTTTTCTCTGCTACTATATTCACTACTTCTAGTATAGTTGGTTTAGATTTTGATTTCCATTTTCTAGTAACCGCTTTTTTGGCAGCCAACATAATTAGGCACAGAAAGGCCTTACCATGTGTAGGCAATTCCGATTCTGTATAATAGCTCAGAAAAATCATGTCCCTCGTCACACTAATCTACCCACCCAGCATCTCTGACAGTGCATCCCACAGAGAATCCTTAAAGTCTCACCGTACTCCCAGAAAATATGTTCCCAATTACCAATTTCTTCTCCATCATACCTCCAACATTTGCTGTCTACCTGAGTAAAAATTATCTGAAGTCTACTTGGGGTATAAAAATATCTATGTAAACATTTCCAAGCAAAAATCTTAAATCTTCTAGATCTTCTTGCATATTTGTGAGCCATAACACACAGGGCTGGCCTTTGGTCAACTGGTACCCTGAGCAAAAGTTCTCCACAACACCACTCGATGCCCCCATCCTGGTCTGCCTACACCATCCAGATTACTGGAAAATTGCCCCTGCTAGAGCGGCACCCTAGGCAGCCACCTAGTTGGCCTATGCCTTTGGCCAGCTATGCATACACATATCCTCCCATTGTTTCTTTGTGAACTGCTTATCCAATCCCTCTTCCCAATCCTTTCTAACCTCTTCTGATTGATTCTTATATGCTCTACTAATTATTCCTTTTTAATGGCAGCTTTGAGAAATTTTTACTTTGGTCTACTGAACAGTTAGCATAGACAGCTATCAGCTGTTCATAAAGACTCAGCTGATGCCATGGACATAAGGTTGAAAAGACATTACTGGTACAGAGAGAATACATTAAGTTACCGAATCAAAGATGCAGACTGACTACACAAATACACCATAAACCTGCAACTGCTACACCTCACATTCTGACTCAGTTTCTCATGGGCTGCTTAACTGAATAAGTCTATGCATGAGTATCACTGTGACTCAATTCATTCTCTAAGTCTATAAAGATGCTTCCTTTCAGGAGTGCAAAACGTGTTACTGTGAGTGCCAGCATTTTGAAAATTTAATACAATCCATTCCAAAACTTTCTGTTTTTGCAAAACCAAATTTAAATGTTGTGAATGCTGTTACTATGTTTGCACAAACAATGATAACTAATGATATGTTGTTACTATGTTTTACAAAACTTGACTTTTGGCTCAGGTCATACCTGAAAAGGATCCATTTAAATGCATTTACCTGGTCAACAAATGGAAATAGATAAATAAATAGATGGCTAGATATAAAATGATGGATAGGTAGATAGATAGATAGATAGATAGATAGATAGATAGATAGATAGATAGATAGATAGATAGATAGATAGATGGATACTGAAGAAAGATAAAGCATCCTTTTAAGAAGGGATCCACCCCTCCCAAAACCTCCACACTCATACTACTCATATATTGTAACTCCAAGATAATTATGCTTTAAAGAATGGAAAATACATCAAAGTGCCATAAATAGTTAGTTCATAATCCTTCTAATGGCATTTAAAGTTTTGCTGTTGCAAGCATCACACTTAGGATATTCAGATTTTCATCAGCCATTCATTAATGATTCCTGTCTTTCTTTTTCACAATCTTTACTTCATCTGTAAGATATGGATCAAAATCCATGTAAGGACACTGTGTTATGACCATTAGATTAATACACAGACTTCTCAACCCAGCCACATGGCAGAAAGGAATAAAGTCCTAATGGCATCGAAAACAATCTGTAGACAACTAGTGCTAAGAAGGGTTGGAATGGGCTAATCAAGTGAGGAAGGAAGGGAATGGTTAACACCAGCTCACCTATAGTAGAAGATGCAAGGCAACTCAGCTCACTCCATTGGTATCAACTGCAGTTAAGCAGGTAAATCACCTTAAGCAAGGAGTCTAGTATATCCATGCTACACACCAATTAGCCACTACTCAGAAGGATGAGCGTGTTTGTTATCACACAACTAGGGGTATGGCTACAACAACTTGCAGGAGTTGCAGATTTTCTCATACCCTAACATCTGACTCTCAGCTACAGTGGGACATGAATGGGATGGAGGGCTTTTGCCCTGAGAGAGGAATGAATGTGTCAACTTGGCACAGTAAATGGGAGCCATTATGCAGATCCAGTGGGTCCACAATGGACATATTTATTATCTGTCTATCTATCTGTCTATGTACATACTTTTACATGCACAGGTATACTTCTATAGCTACATATATATATATATATATATATATATATATATATATATATATATATATATATACATCTTACAAATACACACACTATATACTATATATATATATATATATTACACATAAATACCTCTACTGATTTCTCAAAGTATCAGGAAAATAAGAACTTAGACTTTAACAAAACAATTTATTACTTCCTCAAGATTCTATAGTACAGGAACAAATGGTAGCATCAAATAAACATGATGAAAAATCAGAGTACCTGTACAGTATACAAAGTAGCATGGATCAGCAACTGGATGTTAAACATAGTGAAATATCATTCATTTATCATCAGCCTGAACTGAGTCAACATCCAACAGCAAAGTTATGTCTCTCACAGACAAAGAATGACTCACAAACATGCTGAAAAAAACAGGCTGCTCTTCCATGAGGCTAAGTACACAGTGGACTTATGCATAGCATAGTACCTTGCAGCACAGGACTAAGCACAGCAGCACATGACAATGTCAGATGATATTGCAGGGTTTGGGAGACCCTGTCTATGCCCTTCAGAGCCACTTACTTACACTGTACTGCGACTGCATGCTCAGTGTACACACTTTATTAAATAACACTTGATAAAGCATGGCGTTACTGTCATTCTGTGAGCCAAATGTTTGAGAACTATTTCCACAGCAGCATGCAGGTGACACCACTTTATCTATGTTTTGATAGACATTGTGTAATGTGTTCTCAGCAGAGTTCTATCATCCACCATATTTACTGCTTACACATCCTGCTATACCATACATCCTTTGAAATGTATGTTACTGGATTGTAGCGATATGTTTTACACCCTGTCTGTATGCCATGATAAATAATACATACATTGCCATTATTTCAGGAGCATTTAATTAATGTGTGTTTTGCATGCAGCTCACTAGATGCAATACTTAGCATATACACCTTGTACTTGGGCTCCAGGTGTTTGTTTTGTTCATTCACACAGAGTGTTTCTACATGTTAGTATACTTGTGACACAGTAGATACATCTGCTTGATTGCATGTTTTGCAGTGTCTGCAAAACCATTTAAGCTTATCACAGTCTGAGTTTTAACCTCTTTGCTCCATTATGATTTTACCTCAAAGAGAGTTATGAGTTAAGGGTGGGGTGTGATGTTCACCTAAAAACATGTATTACTGTCAAAATTAATCCACAGTTGCAAACATTTTCCATCATTTTGATAGCATTATGCTGTCTACTGGAGACAAGCATGCCCATAAACGAGTCACTGCCCTCCACTGTGTACCTCTCAGTAGTATTCCAGCAATGCTAAGCTTTTTAAGTCATGCATATATTGCATTACAGTATATGGTATGTGCTGCTGATCTGCATTAGGCATCTCTAACAAAGGCATGTCTTACTTTGCTACCAAACTACATGCATAACAATGTTTGCATGAGTGTGTGTGTGTGTGTGTGTGTGTGTGTGTGTGTGTGTGTGTGTGTGTGTGTGTGCGCACGTGTGTGTCTAAGATATATGCATGATGATATTTGTGTGGAAGATGGAAGTTGTAAGAGATTATGTCTGCCTGTGTGTGTCTGTGTGCATCTGTGATGCTGAACATGACAACTTACATGTCTCTCTATTTATGATGGCTGTTTTATGTTATCTTGTATTATATAACCTTTATGCAATAGTCTACTGTAGGCTGGTTTTTGCCACTGCTTGGAATGGCTCAGCTGTTTACTATATGCTCATGGATGTTTGAAAGTGGAAGCAGTACTTTCTGATGTGTGTTGTATGCGGAGTTCTAAGCTGTCACTGTACAATGCCACATCCTTCATAAGTAGTGCCAAAGTCTGAGTCTAGGATTGTTACTATTATTTATTTTATGTTTGATAGGTGTTGGCTCACATGATGTAGAGTATGGATATGTTCTCTTTAACACACACATTTGCCATTCTGAATAGTAGGTTTTACAAGTTATTGCACATCAGCTGTGATTCTTCTTGGATGGCTCTACATTTTTATAATTTCCTTTAATTGTTCTCCAGTTGTGGATGCACACAGGAGTTGGATACTGCTTATCCGCAATTCATTGGTTTTGCTCAGCCCTGGATATTTGTGTGATGTTATTGTGTTGTGTTCTGTAATGCTGTGCATCATGCTGAAAAGCTGAATACATAGAGCTCTGCAGCTTGCAACTGCCGATAAACATTCCTCACAGTATGACCCTCTCTTTTCTCTATAATGAGTGTGTTGCCACTGCTGTCACAACTGTTGCACGTTTGCCACATCTTTCATTTTTCACATAATCATGACTAGGAAGCTCCATGTGACCCTGGCACTGCTTTGTAACTGTGTGATTCTCTGCACGACTGATGCTTATTTTACTGTAAATATGATAATATGTAAAGATTGGATGTGGTACTTCAATATTCTATTACTACTCTTCAATTATATTGAAATCATAAACTGCTTAATGGATACCAATTTTATTTGCAAGGTTTATAAAGTTTGATAATTCTTGTGTTAAATGTATACATTTTACATAGCTTGCTAAATTGTACTCTTCTCTTTCATTTACAATGTACTTGAAATGCTTTACATTATTCACTTTTTGTCTGGTTTGGGGGATGGTTGAAAATGGTCCTTGGGCCAGTTCATGTAAGTAGTTAATAATTAATTAATAAATTGTATTACTTTTGCTACACTCTGTATATCTCCAGTTTTATAATGGCCAGCTCTGTATATATCCAGTTTTATAATGGCCTGCAATATGCATGCTGATGAGTGTGTATGGATTTTATAACTCTTTGCATTTCCATGCTGTACTGCACCATCGCATTCAATAATTATATGAAATGGACTTTTCTGTGCTTGGCTGCTGCACTTTCTTTCTATATATTGACAACTGTTCCCCTCCTTCCATTATGCTGCACTCATACCAAGGCAGTATACTGTACAGAAATTTTTATATTGGCAATGCTGAATATGTATTTTGCTAACACCGTAAAGCAACCAGCAGGGATGATAGAGCAGTGTGCCTTTGTGAAAGCACGATATGAGCTATGTTGTGATTATGAAGCTGTTCTATACTCAGGCAAATGGAGATGCAATGCGTGGATTTTCACACTGTTCTTTTTATTTCCATTGTGCTTATTCAAAACAACAATGGTTTGTACTGTGTGTGACTGGGATTGCTGAAATGTTTTTTTTTAAACTTTTTTTTATACAATTGTGTGACCATGGAGTTAATGTACATAGACACACGCATGCACACAAACACACACACACACACACACACACACACACACAGACACACACAGATGCATATATATATATATATATATATATATATATATATATATATATATATATATATATGGCTCCCATTCACATTGCCGAAAGTACAGTTGTCCGAAACACATTTTGCCGAGACCATAAGTTTGAATTTACACTTGTCCAAAATGGCACTTTGCAATCGCACTACGGCATGTATGAACAAATATACTCTTGTTGTCGCTGTAGTGCGATCTCGGAGTTAGAATATATAATTAGCAGGGGGTGAGGGGGCAGAGTCCCCCACATGGGGGGTGCAGGGGGGCTTGTCCCCTTCAAAAATTAGAGAAAATTAGTTGTGGTTTAATTATTTTCTGTTTCGGCAAAGTGCTGTTTCAGACAACTGTACTTTCGGCAATGTGAATGGGATCCAAGGGAACAGGTAGAGGAGACCCTGGAGAGGTGGAGATATGTTCTAGAGAGAAGAGGAATGAAGGTCAGCAGGACTAAGACAGAATATATGTGTGTGAATGAGAGGGAGGATAGGGGAATGGTGAGGATGCAGGGAGTAGAGGTGGCGAAGGTGGATGAGTTTAAATACTTGGAATCAGCAGTTCAGAGTAATGGTGAGTGTGGAAGAGAGGTGAAGAAGAGAGTACAGGCAGGATGGAGTGGGTGGAGAAGAGTGTCAGGAGTAATTTGTGACAGACGAGTACCAGTAAGAGTGAAAGGTCTACAAGAGGGTAGTGAGACCAGCTATGTTATATGGGTTGGAGACAGTGGCATTGACAAAAAGGCAGGAGTCAGAGCTTGACGTGGCAGAGTTGAAGATGTTAAGATTTGCATTGGGTGTGACGAGGATGGACAGGATTAGGAATAAGTATATTAGAGGGTCAGCCCAGGTTGGAAGGTTTGGAGACAAAGCCAGAGAGGCAAGATTACATTGGTTTGGACATGTGCTAAGGAGGGATGCAGAGTATATTGGGAAAAAGATGCTAAGGATGAAGCTGCCAGGTAACAGGAAAAGAGGAAGGCCTAAGATAAGGTTTATGGATGTGGTGAGAGAGGACATGCAGGTGGTTGGTGTGACAGAGCAAGATGCAGAGGACAGGAAGACATGGAAACAGTTGATCTGCTGTGGCGACCCCTGATGGGAGCAGCTGAAAGAAGAAGATATATATAGTATGAATGTCCTCTCAAATGAAGTGCAGAGGGTTTACTCCCTGCAAAAAAAGTTTACTTTTTTTATTTTACTTTCAAATTATGTTTCACCAAAAATAAATAAATAAATAAAAGTAACACAAAAGCATTGATCTAGTTTAGCACAACTATAGAGATGTAGTAGCCCCAGAGTACTGGAAAGTTTTATTATGTGATTTTTTTGAGAAGTTTTGAGTGGGTAAAGTTTTGTATATCTTAATGTACAGGAGGATTAATCTCATGCTCTGATGAAGTTCGTTGATTTAGGACGAAAGCTCTTAGTACAAGGTTGATCAATAAAGCTGTTTTTTGGACCCATTACTTTGGATTTTCCAATCTTTTGTTCACCAAGTACTTTGGGACTTTTACAATGTTGTGTGTTTTTACAGAGTACATTGCCTTTGTTTTGTTTTTTACTGGTAAAGAGATCCATAAAGAACTTAGTTTCGTGATCTAAGTAGAAGTGCAAATAACATCAGAAAGTAACTGCTTTGTCCATTACTCTGATTAGCCAACCAGTAGATCAAGTGTGTGTATGTGTGTGTGTGTGTGTGTGTGTGTGTGTGTGTGTGTGTGTGTGTGTGTGTGTGTGTGTGTGAATGTTTGTGTCCGTCTGTGTGTTTTTCTGTGTAATTGTTGGGCATACGTCTGCTGGCTTCTGTTATTATGAGATATACTGAGAAGCATGCATTCTGGGAAGTCGGGATTGTGTGTTTCCTAAACTTTGGAGGGAGAACACTAGGCAGACAAATGGGAATGTTCACAGTCAGCTTGGTCTTTTGGAAGAAAACATGATATGCAGGGACTCCCATTATACATGAAAAGCAATATTTATTTTGCTGACTAGCTGTCAGACAGTAGTGTTTCTCAAAAATTCAAAAACATAATGCTGCATGTTTCTTTCTCCTGATCATCTTTTTACACAAGTGTATTTGTATAACATAATCAATATAGCCTTCAGATTTTTACATCCAGATGTTAACAGTGCACAAAATGAAATCCATAATCATGTAAAACAAAGTGAAATATTACTCCTTCAGTCAGATATTTCTTCTGAATAAAAGATATCTAAGCTATTCTTCTGAAAGAATCAACACCATAATGCTACATAATGCTTTTTTACAAGCTTATTAGCACAGTAGAAACTACAGATGCTAAACAGATCTGCACAAGAGTGAATTAGTTCAACCTCCAAGTACTAAGCTGTTCTTTGTGTGGTAGAATTGCACATGACAGCATAACATCTTGGGAATGCATTAGATTAGTATCACAAAAAGCACCAAAGGATATATTACTTCAACTACACAAGTAGCACTATGGCCTGGATTTTTTTTAAATAGACAAGCTTATTTTGCTGCATGTTCTTTCCTCCATTAAACAGTGAAAAAAATGATATCTGAGATATTCGTCTAGTTTATATTTGGATCTTGTTTCTCACTACTGAGTATCATAGAACAGAGCTTGTCAAACAATCAAGACCTTGTTGTTCTAGGTTGCTTACTCATTAAACAGTGCACCAAATAATGTTTGCAAACATTCTGAACAAAGTGAAGCATTCTCCCACCTTATATTTCCCTTTTATGTCACACTTTTGGAAATCATAGAACAACTATTGTCATAAAATCAGAACCATGTCATTATATGCTGTTTCTATGTTGAACAGTACACCAAATGATGCTTGTGTTACAGTACAATAAATTGTTACTCTTACTTATATTTTTCTAAATGCTTTTTGCTTCCATGACTGCTGACAATCAAGCCTGCTTCAAAGTGTATTCAGCTTGTTCATTTCCTTATACTGGTACCCACAGTATTGGGGTAAGAGTAAATCAGAAGGACCATAGTCCTGGCAGCCAGAGAGGATGTCTGTGCCCTTACCAACATCAAGACAATTGTGGTGTTAAGGTCCTACCTCTGTCTCTTGTGGCTGACATGAAAATCCATGTCATCATATTAGGACTTGTGCCCTCACATTGTTTGTGCATGCTTTCACTACCATCACTCACTTATGACTACTAAGCCCACATCATCATTCCTCGCCATTTCAGTGCACTACAAATCTCTTATGTGACAGCTATTGGTTTACTAGAATTACTATTCTCTCCCCCAAAATGGGAAAATGGTGCTGCCCCTCACTCCCATCCTCCCCTGCCTGGCACCTTCAGCACTGACACTTCAATTTAAATTAGAGCCATCTTGGTCACAGTGGGGTCTTTATCCTTTCATGTAATAAGTTTGGGTCCTTCTCTTGCTTAAATTTAACATTAAAATCTCACTTTCAAGTATCTTAGAAAGACAGGTATGCTTTCAATACCATGTTGCTTCCCACTTAAACACTACACCAACTGACATTTGTAAACAGTAAAATAAAATTAGATACTCCTCTTGCTTATTCTTGGGCAGTACATCTCACTTTTTGTTACAGTAGAGTAACAGTTTTCAAACAGTTATGACCAAGATGCACTATGTTTCTTCTCCTTTAAGTAGTACACAAGTCATTTTATAACATGTAAAATAAAGTGAAAGACTAGATACTGGGAAGTGCATAGATACTTACAGGTACACACTAGGTTATTGGTCCATGAGGATATTAAAGGCCTAGCCACACATTTCCATGAAGTTTCAACCCTTATATATTTTAAGTATTGACAACCCAAAGACAAAAGACAATTAGAGCATTTACATGAGGGACAAAGGTGCTAAACCAGGGTTGAATTTGTGGTTATCCATTCATTCATCCAGATTATATCTGAATGGTGTAATAGAATTACTTTGCTATACATGGAGAGGAAGATGATTCCAAAGAAGTGGTATTCTTTATAATACATAGCTATCCCTCCAATATATAATATTTATATTGCGAAATATATTTAGATCTCTTGAGTGATTGGTTATACCCTCATTGGACTTATGACTGTGCAGTAGGTCTGATAGGATAGGGTCTGTTGAAGCTCAGTATCCAGGGCAGAATTCACCTATCAGTAGACTATGACACTGAGAAGTGGAACAAGGCCTTGAGATGGCATGCATCGTTTTTTATGATTTTGGGCCTTCGTCCTCTAATTAAGAAAGTGTTGTGGGAGTTCAAGTTGTGTCAAATATTTAGACACGTACATACTGAAGGGGTATTATACTCAATTATTGGCCTGATGAGTGTGGAATACAGTGACATGATACGGAAGAGGCTGGATATCCTATGTATCCAAGAGACGAGATAGAAGGGCAGTGCAGCAAAGCCACTTGACTTGGGATCCAGACTCTACTACTCAGGTGGAGGACAGGCTGGAAAGGGTCTAGGAATTGTGGTGAGAGAGAGGCTTCAGAAGACAGTGAGGGATATCATCAGAATTAATGACAGACTCATGGCAATCAGATTCCAGTGTAATGATAGGGCAGTATTCATAATCGCAGCCTATTCCCCACAGCAGGGTTGTGATAGTGAGGAAAAGAGTGCATTCAGACAGCAGTTGCAGGACCTACTAGATAAAGCAGTAAGGAAAAGGCACTGTTTGATAGATTGCAAAGATATCCCAGTGAAACGGTTGGCCCACAGCATAAACAACTGGAGAGAAAGTACAGCAGTTCAAGGAATTAGTCAGGGCTCTAGCACCCCAATAAGAAGAGGAAATAGGTGGAGTTGAAGAAGCGTGGCAGCACCTAAAACAGCATGTGTTAGGACCACAGAAAAGATATGTGGCCGACCCAGGTATGGAAATAAGGTACATAAGGAAAACTGGTGGTGGAATGCAGAAGTCCAGGAAGTCATCAAAAGAAAGAATGAGTGCAGGAAAAGTGGGAGATAGAAAAGACTGATCAGGCTAGGAAGGACTGCTGGTTGAGTAACAAAGAAGCTAAAAAAGAAGTTGCAACAGCAAAGAATAGGGTATTTGAGGCACTCTACCAACTTCTGGAAAGTGACTCAGTAAAGGGCACAAAGAAATATCAGGTTGCAAGGCAAAGACAGAAAGATAAAGAAGACAGTCAGACGCCCTTCATAAGGGATGCCAGCAACAACCTGCTCACCAATCCACAGGGCATCAAAGGCAGATGGAAGGAGTATTTCCAGCAGCTTCTGAATGAAGAAAACCTCACAGAAGCTGTACTGCCCCAGAAACAGCCTATGATAAGAGAAGAAGAGGGGCCCACCTCAGAAGAAGTAAGAACAGCACTATGGAAAATGAAGTAAAGGAAGGCAGCAGGCTCAGATGAGGTCACAGCAGATATGATAAAGATCCTGGGTGAGATAGGAGAGAAATGGCTCCTGAAGGTACTAACAGCAGTGTGAAGAGAACGACATATCCCAGATCACTGAAGAATAAACATAATTGTGCCAGTGTACAAAAACAAAGGGAACATCCATGACTGTGGGCAACACAGAGGCATCAGACTCCTACCACATTCCATGAAAGTTCTGGAGAGGGTGACTGATAAACAGATACACAGAGTAGTAGAATGTAAGATGGGAGCTGAGCAGCTCAGATTCAGATTAGGATGCAGCACAATTGACCCGATGTTTGCATTGAGACAGATACTTGAGAAGAAGCTAGAGATGAGGAGACAGTCCAACTGGGCATTCCTAGACTTGGAGAAAGCATATGACAAGGTTCCAAGAAAGCTGATCCGGGCAGTACTGCCATGGTTTGAAGTCCCAGAAACATTGGTAGAATTAGTGCAGTCTATGTACAATGACCCAGTGACTCAGGTACGAACAGTGTTCGGCCTCACATAGGGGCTCCCAGTGGGAGTGGGTGTACACCAGGGTTCAACTCTGAGCCCACTGCTGTTCATACTGATGATGGACTACATTAGCAAACAGGTTGGAGGGGACAGATCAACAAAGCTGCTGTATGCAGATGATGTGGCAGTACAGGCAGACTCTGAGCTAGAACATCAGCAAAGGATAGGAGAATGGAATGTAAATCTGAAAGCACATGGGATGAAACTAAGCATAGATAAGATGGTTGTAATGGCAGCAAATTGGGGAAATCAGAAGCAGCTGAGAATAGAGATATAAGTGAAGATAGTGGAACAGGTAAACAGCTTCAAGTATCTGGGAGGGGTGGTTGAGGAGAAGGGCAGTCTGAATGAAGAGGTCAAAGCTAGATTCAGAGGGGCTGCAGCCAACTGGCATAGAGTATGAGATGTAGTCTATGACAGAAGAATGCCAAAGAAGCTGAAAAGTAAGGGGTACAAGACAGTGGTACAATAAGTACTACTGTATGGTACAGAAACCTGGGCAGTAAAGGCAGAACAGTTGAAGAAGCTTGAGGTGATGGAAATTAAGTGCCTGAGAAAGGTGGTAGGATGCACACTGTGGGACAGATGAAGAAATGAGGACATAAGAGCAGAAGCCAAAGTAGCTCCAATTGCAGAAAAGATCAAAGAGAACAGATTATGGTGATTTGGGCACATGTGTAGAAAAGCAGAAGACAATTTGGTGAGGAAGATTTGGGACACACAAGAAGAAGGTAAGAGGAAGCGAGGACATCCAGCAAAGAGGTGGATGGATTGTGTGAAAGAAGATCTGCGACAGTCAGGCATGAGTATTGAAGAAGGCAGGAGTGTGGCACTGAACTGAGAGAGTTGGTGACAGTTAACATGATATGTTGATCCCATGTAGAAAAAAATGGGAAAGGGGGGGGGGGGCTGATGAGGATAATGATGATGATGAGATACGCAGTGTGTACTGTTTACCCTCAGCCCAATTGCTGACCTTATTAAAGAAGAACACCAGGTCAAGTAGGCAGGATATAATCATCTAATCTGCTCTTGACAAACTCAAAGTGGTTTGGGGTAAGAGTTTGCAGGTCACTTATGTCTTATTTATTACTTCCACTACAGCCTTACAAATGATTTATGGGTCTACAACTTTCCAGGTTCATTGACACCCCACCTCAGTGAAAGAGGATGAAAGTTTCTCTCCTCTATTCATCTAGTACAAACCCTGTTTGAAGGCTGACACTGAATAACCTTTGTAGGGGTCTGACAGGTCCTCTTTCATCTGGCCCCATAAAATCAATGCTCTTGGTCTTCGATAGTGCCTTCAGGACTTGTTTATGGGAAATTAGACTTGACATAATCTCTGAATATTGAGGTACTGGAGGATGTTTCTGCATTCAGTTTTACAGTGTAGGTATCTGATTTGTTGTCCAATATGACCAGGGAGGGAGCTACAATTTTCAGGGAGTGGATGTATCCCATAATGGTGAGAACCAAATACAGGATTTTATTGCCCCTGGTTGGGATGAGGACTAACTAGTCCAGATAACTTGTACTGATGAAGTCCAGGAATCTCCGGGCATATATGTTACAGGATGTATTACAGCTAATGAAGGTGTAGTTGAAGTCCCCTTGGAGAATGGGATTTTGCTTAATGCAGAGGGACCACATGCTAGTTAGGTAGGAGTTATGGGCTGAGAGGGAAACAGAAGGGGTCCAATAGTTAACCATAACCTGGTAAGAGGGCTTGTTAACAGACAGCTGGATGGGAAGGAGTTCAATATTGTTATCTTTTTTTATCTAGTATGGAGGTGAAGTATTTATTTTTTTTACAGATATGGAGACAACGCCATCTTATTGCCTTCATCTAGTGTGGTGGGCTTGAACATGTAGTAGGCATTAAAACTTTGCACTGATGGTGTGCTCTCAATGGTCTTGAAATAGACTTTGTGACAATGCATACATAAAATGATTTACAGGAGTACTTCTAGGAGGCATTGCTGCTCAATAGTAGGAGCCTTAACAAAAACACCTTCATGTTATCCAGATTCAGTTTTGTTATGATGGAAGCTTTTGAGGACTATTGTTGCCTGTAAAGAAACTATAGGGATGGACAAAGTTTTAGCCAGTATACAAAAGCCTTGGTTGGATAGGTCCAGGCCCTCCCTGACAAAGCAGTTAGGATGGTCAGCCATCTCCTCCAAGGATGATATATATTGGACCCCCTCTGAATGATATCAGAAGCTAAGCTAATTGTTGAAATCAGTAATCTTTTGTTTGTATTGCAGCATTTTTCTTGGCAACAGTAAAATATTGCTCAAGGCTAGGTTCATAGCTGCCTCACACGCATATTCCCAGAGCTATATCACATCGGTCTGTCTTCAAATAGTCCAAGAAGGTACATCCCAACTCATTTACACCCACATGTACTGTGACTGTATCACATGTGTTCTTGTGGTGCAAAGGTATGAATGCCTTCATGATGTGATGAGTCCTAGCACCTGATAAGCAACTGACCAGGACTGTCTCCTTGTGAAGCCTTGTGAGTAGTTCACTGGTGTGCCTCACAACGGAGTCACCTATGACTAGGATGTTAAATTGTGTGGGGGGGTCTACCTTATGGGCTTTTGAAATGAGACTTGCTGACTCTTTGTATGTTTCAAGGTGGGAGCTACATATATTGGATGTTTATGAGTTTGCTGAGGGTTACTTCTTTCTTAGTTGACTGGATGTGTTTGTGGTTTAAGAAGGTTACTTTTAAGAGCCACAGCAATTGTAGGTCTATGTGTTTGGTCTGATCTCCACAGCTATTGTAGGTCTATGTGTTTGGTCTGATCTGTGCGTGATAGGCTTAGTGTTGTGTTGTGTGGTACTGATGACTGCTTGTTAGTTGCAGTGTGTTCATGTGAGAGTTTACCTCCAGTAGGATGACATAACTGCATGTTTCATACACTGTCAGGTTATAAAAATAGTAAGTGATTCTTAATAAATATAAGGCAATTGCTGCATTGGCTCAAGATGCCTTTTTTTACCAAGATGACTACAGAGACGGTTGAAAAGTGCTAAACAACAGACCTCAACTGCTCACTAATGTGGGCTGAAGAGGGAGTACAGCCTGTGAGGTTTGTAGTGGATTACCAAATGTGCTGTCTGGTAGTGATGATAGTATTGGTCACAGCACATGCAGCTTGGAATCAAAGATCTTTCTCTCACCAGAAGCAAAAAAGAAACATTAATCCCAGGTTGCTTCCTTAGAAGTAGTATTGATCCAGATGTTGCTGGGTTGGTACACTTGCTATAGTCTTCTCCTGGTAGATAGTCTTGGCGGAATCTACAGTAATTGGATGCAACAGACAATCAAGCTACACAAAGGCCCTGAAAAGGATGTCACCAAAACTGGAACTAGACCACTCACTGAAGTCACAAACACACTGCTCAGTCACAGACCAACAGGGATCAATGCCCATATGCTCCTTCTATCACCAGAAGGAAAGAAGCAGCATTAATCCCAAGATAACAGCCAAATGCAGACAACTAGAATTGTTCACTATTCTTTCTGTATCTGCATAATTACAATGCAAGACATTGTTTCTTAGAATAAAGAAATATATTCCTATTGCTTAGCTTTTCTTTTTACTTCTCACTTTTGGGGTTAACAGTATAAGACTTATGAAGCAATCATTATCATGTTGTTTCCACAATGTGCAGTGCAACAAATAGTACTTGCAGAACAATACAGTAAAATATCCATCTTGTTTAAATTTGAAAGTTGAGTATCATACAATAGCACTTGTCAAACAATCAGGGATCATGAGGAGGCAGAATGTTAATGTAATTTTAGTGTTGTTCCCTTAGTTATTTTTACTTTGTACAGTAATACTCTTTTTCCTTCCTGCATAGTACCACTATGATTCCACACTTATATGTTTCCCGAACTGACGTAAGCAGCAAGGGAGACAGAAATGGTTAAGTTATTTTATTTTGCTGATTATTTTATTGAGCATTTTGAATGATTGGTCAAGAGACAGGGTTTGATTTTTTTTAAATATTTCTTCCAACGTTTCTGTTTGATTGAAATTAGTTTTTATTTCTTTAACTTTTACTTGGGTGAGGTTTTGTAATGGTACATTTTTCTTGGTAGCTTTTTTAAAGTATGGTTTTGCCCTTATGCCACCATCCAATTGGAAACAACCTATTTTTTTTTTTTTTATTAACCTTAGTGTTGGGGTGACTGCTGTCCAGAGGGGACTATCATTTAGGCTATCAGGGTGCATTTTGATGACCTAATCCCACACATGGGAAGAGGAACATGCAATCACATCACAGTGAAGATCTGCAATGACTTTCCCACATGAATGCACATTCCTGCATACCCACCATGAACCTACCACCCAAAAGGGTCTCAGTAAGTCTAGTGCTCACCTCAGGCTACCCAAGAGTGTCTCAGTGAGTCTAGCACTCACCTCAGGCCATGTATTTGTTTCCTCATCCCTTGTCATATGGCATTAGTCAGAACACAGCAAGCTCTACCTTGCACTCCCCACATGACAGACATCATCTTTCTCGCTGCCAGCGCTGGCAGTCACTGCTAATCAATCATGAATTGCCTGGTCTACAGTCGAGTATTTATCCCACTGTGGCACTGCAGCTGGCTTTCCATGCCAGGTTTTCTGTTCACTTTAGAATTAGCAGCAAATAAGTGCAGGTGAGTGTGAGTTTAGATTACATTTTATGATGGTGAATGTATAAGTTTAAGTAATGAAATGTTATGTGTCAGGGATCATGGCCATGCTATTGGTCCTTGGAAACCAGACAAATTTTTGCAACAGGTCAGTTTATATTCATTTCTGTGGGATTTTTATATTTTTATTGGTACAGCATGTTCAGTCCTTTCTGATTTGGAGAGATTTCTTTTAAGCTTCCACTTTAGTTATGGGAACGTTTTGTCTGACTTTATGAGGCGTTTAGGTTTGTATTTTTAATATTTAAACAAAACAGTATAAGAAACTTCTCTGTGTGGAAGATTTTCAGTCCATATATTTCTAGTTAATCACTGTATATTAATCAGATCAGACGATAGTAGTAGAAGTAGCGAATGTAAACTCGTCTTAAGTCAAAACAAAACAAAACAAAAAGTAATAATAGGAAATATATAATTGTACAGCATTACTAAGTATTCAAATGTAATCCAAGCAAGTCAGGCAGTCTGTTTCCAGTCGAAAATCCTTTATTAAGTACGCAGACCAAAAGTTCATTGTCAAGATAGGCTTTGTTTAATGTTGATACCAATTCTATTTAAAGTTTTTGCAATCCTTATTTTCAGTGTTGATGTCCGAATATGGTGCTCTGTGAATGTTTTGTTATAGTTTATATGTATGATATATTTTTTTTAATGGTAGTGTTTGTTGATCTTGTATGAGAAGGTCTGTCCTTGTCAATAGCAGGTCTAATTGCACCAGGTTTCTGAAACTATTCCAGATTACTAGCCCCTCCACTTTTACTCAGAATGATCTGTGCAAAGATCTTCCTTCCTCTCCACATATGTTATGCCATGCTGTAAAGCTATCACTTTGGAGAATCAGCTTCAGGCTACAACTTTCAGAATTATTATCTCTGTATTAGTTTTTTTCTCATCCATTGATTCTTTCACACTTACTGAGCTTTCAGTGTACTCTGCTCATCATCTAGCCATCAATTCAAATTAGAAAGTTGCTTTATTTCAACTTTTTTGAGCATTTTTACTCCCCTTGGTTTGCCCTCCTTGAGCCTTAAGGTGTTTTTATCACATTATCTTTCTTTCACTATTATTATTTTTCTAGTTTCTTTATGGATTATTAGTCTATTATTGAACTTTTTGAAGTTGCTTATTTTACTCAAAGGATGGTAAGTCATTTAGAAAGAATAAGTGTGACCATAACATACTTCACTAAAATAAACACCATTTATTACTTAGACGAAGAAGAGCACAATAATACTATTTCTACATGTGACATTTGTAATTTGTTCACCCATATTACAATCATAGAGATTGAAGAAATATGTTAACATAGTTTACAACTGAAGACGCTTTGGCCATGAAAGTTTCTTTGGCTCCAAATCTGTTGGTCTCAAGGGTTAAACCTGCTATCTGTAGGCACAGAAAAGGCAGCAACACAAAGTTGAGAAGCACAGGCAAACATAGCTGCCAACTTCTTCATTCAAGAAATGTGCACAAAGCCAAAAATTATAGGAGAACAAAGATCTAAAAATATGTGCACATTTTAAATATTGCTCTTATCAGCTTAGAAAGTTACTAGAATACAAGGTTTTGTGTTAGCATGGATTTTTCTGAAGGATATGAAATGTGAAACTCAAATGTATGTCATTATTTATTGACTTCAATCTTCAGTAATTTGCTAGAAAGCTTCATATTTTATGAGATACAGACCAAAAACCCATCACCCAGATTTCTGGACATTCTGTGAAAATCTGAACAGTTGAGTGGTATGCAGGCAAACTTCTCAGGTCCTCATCCTAAAAATGCTAAAATGGATGTTTTTCCTGCAGAGTAGTCTGCTGATATCATTCCTACTTTCTCTTTTAAAGGTGTTTCTAAGAAGTCTCCTGGCAAACTTATGAGGTCTTCATGACTGACATCTTTTGATAGGTAAGTTTCATGTGTTGTAGGATCTAGATCATCATCAATAAGTCCGTATCCATCCCTCATCGAGAAACCAATTATGACAGATTTGTGGAGGCCTTTATTAGACCTCTGCAAAATATGTCTACTATCTCTACCAGCTGTGGTTTTAGGGTGAATAAATGTCTATCTTCAGCTATTCCCTTTTATACAGGATTGTTCTGGTACTCAGCAATGGCACCTAGGATCCTAATGCCAGCCCCAAGAAGTCCAGCACTAAATCAAGACATTGTGATATTGACATCAGAAGTTTTGCAGTGGACTGAAGTATTGATCTTAGGCCCAAAGCCTTCAATAGTAGCAGCTCTGATGACAGTCTTCCCACTTGTGTTGACAGCTTTGATGCTGATGTTTCCATTGGTGGTGAGACAGTTAGCCCTGATATCATGGTTGGGCCATTGGGTTGGGATTGACACATCCTGTCATTATCAATGTTAGCCTTGATAAGATCATTTTTCAGGTCTCTAGGGTCAAGGCTCTCAAAGTCAGGCTCCAGATCAATAAGTTTGTTAGCCCCAATGCTGGAGATCAGCCACTTGGTGGTAAATCTGATGCTGAGCCTGTCACTGTCGGTGTTAGCCACAGGGGGGTTGGCTCTTCAGTGAATGGGGCTGACACTCTCATCTCTGAGTGCTATACTAGTACCAGTGTTGACACTGTCAACCCAGACAGTTCTGAATTTGCTGTCTTTGGCACCTGCATGTCTCATTACATCAGCCTCAACAGTTTGCAGTTGTCTCAGCTTGAGCATCTACCATCTAGCCACCCAGATTGTCAGAGAGTAGGTTAGAGGGCCTGAAAGGTTCCTGGGTATTTGAATGATATCTGGACCATTGAATATTTCTCCATTATTCTAGAAATTCCATCTCTGAGACCTATAAAAAAGATACAAAGTGAAAGGACATTGCCAAGGACTCCATGTAGGTTATATACTTCTGGATAGAAGCCAGTTATTACCAATTTCGGACTCTTCATTTTTGTCTCACTTCAGTCCCCAAGCGGTTCCACAAACTTATGTCCTTAACTGCAGCAAACCAGAGACTGCCAAAGGTGAAGCTATTTTCCTTTCTGAATAATTATTTCCTCACCACTCCTTCAGTGAACAGGGTGAAATCTGCTCAGAAGTCACTGTTCAACCTATTTTAGTCCTTGAAGATTAAAGAGAACACTGTAAAGTCCTAGTGGGAGCCATGTCTGCTGTTGATGTTCATAGGCTGCAATGTAAACACTCTTAAACAGGACTCATCTACAAACTGACATAGTCATTTCACTACAAATGCTCTCTCAAAGCTTTAACTTATAATGTGCCACAACCAGTATTTGTCTAGGGGCTCTGGGGCTGATGGCATTGACTGTACACCTGCCTCCCTCTGCAAGTTACTACATGAGAGTTTTTCATTGATCATTAATAATTTGATGGTCCCAACTCACAGATCCAACATCTTTACAAGCAAAGACATCCGGAATTTGCAGAACTAATCTGACATGGTAGCTACATACTTCAATTCTATTGATGGATAATCCTTTCTAAACTCTTACCCCTTTAGTGGCCATTACAGGAGTGCCTCCACCCTAGAAAGAAGGAGCATTACCAAGGGCAGACTGGCTAAGGTCTATGACCACAGTCAGAAGCTAGTTTCATATCAGTATTCTGGAGAAGTGTGCAGTCCTCCTCATACTTTAGGAATTTCCAGACCTCCTGCCTCAAGGTGCTATAGTTATCCATACTGACAACACAACAGTGGTTTTGCATATCAACAAAAAAGGAAAATTCACTTCTACCCATCATGTCAAGAAGCCATGAGGGTATCAGTATGGATTATGTCAACAAACTACTTTCTGATCACAAACTGCAGTCCTAGATAATTTATTTCTTTAGCAGATAAGCTCATTTGTTGCTTGCAGATGTCTATCAGGTGGTCATTCAGTCCATCATAGACACAGAGGGGAAGAGACTTAAAGTAAATTTTCTATCACTTTGTTGACCAATGGCAATTATAGTAACTTATATTTCCTTAGAGCTAGCTCTTATGGCAGGCATTATTGTAAAATAAGAACGATTCTGTCAATAGAGGCTTCAATCTCTTTCAAGTCTTCATTTAGGCCTTAATGAAAATATTCAGCTGAAACTACTGCTAGCAGGATAACTAGCAGTATTTATGACTTCTTAATGCTTAGACTACTAAATGACAACTTGCAGAAAGCAACTATGAACAATTAAAATGTAACTATTTTATGTAGTTAACAGAAATTGTTTTATATGAAATGTTCATACCTAAGCCTTTAAAAGTGGATGGACATAAGCGGTTAAACTAAAAGAAAAAAAAGCAGTGGCAGACAGCTGGTTGGCTAAAGCTTTAGAGAACTGTATGACATTGCAATTGCATTACAAAGAATTTATTTAGAATTTATGTTGGATGAAAAATGTTCATGCTTTTTAATTTATAGTAGGCTTATGTAAGCAGACTTTGAGAAATAGCCATTTAAGCAGACCACAAAAGTATACTAAGATATAATGATTATTCTGATGTTTTGCACTGTCTGATGTGATTGCTCAATTTTAGGATGGCAAAAAATGCATAAAATAAGGGAGACACAGTGGAGCAACAAGCAGCATTGCCACCCATATACATCTCAACTGTCTATGATTTTGCAGAGTCCAGATTTCTGCCTCATATTTTTTTTCAACAGTTCCTCACAGAATATGCAATTTTCTATCAAATCATTGAGGAGTGAGTCAGTTAGTAATGACAGACATTTGAGTTTTAGACTTCATATTCTTCAGAAAAAAATGCATGTTAAAGCAAAACCTGTCAGTCTATAATCTTCAAAATTTAAGTATTTAAAATCTGTCCCTAATTTGAGCATTTGTCCCCCGTTATATTTGGCTTTGCCCAGAATTCTTATGCAAAGAGATTGAGAGGGTATTTTGCTACCTCAACTCAAGAGGGTGTCTACTAGTTAGATTCTCAGCTGGAGTATCTTCTGTGTGGTATTTTCATGTCCTAAATCTGTCAGCATGGGTGTTTCAATTTTCTCCCACCTCCCAAAGACATGCAGTAAGTCAACTAGTAATATCAGACTTGTCCAAAGGTGAACATGCAGTGTCTGACTGAATGTGCTTATGCATTCTTGTTAGATCACTGCCCTGTCCAGAATGAGCTTCAACACCTTGTGTCCACTAGCTGATAAGACAGGTTCTGGTGTCCCTGAAACCCTGTAAAGGTTAAACTGGATTATCACCAAATGAATGGATAGATGGATGGAAGGATGATATAAATAGCCTTATTAGGAAACTTATGAATAAGGAGCAACGCTGGACAGAATTTTATTATAAAATTGCATAATGAAAATAATTTCATGCATTCAGTGCTTCCATAATTTTATGCGTTTGGTTATAATTATACAAGGATTGTTCTTGAGACAGTCTAATTTTAATGAACATAACTGATGTTTATTTGGTTACTAAGACAGCAGCTACATATTTTCTGTAACTTATTGTATTACTTCTCTGCTATTTCATTTGACATCTAATCTTGAACTGTTACTTGTGCCCATTATTATTTAATGTAGAATTTTGTTTTAGATTCTGTGAAATTGCAGATATATAGAATTTGCTTGAAATACATTTTTCAGAAGCATGTGCATATCTGACTGACATACAAAATGAGGCTCAGTATATTAGACATGGCTTTAGCCTTTATCTGCTTGTAATAGTAAGACATGAAAATGTTTGATCCCAAGCTGTAATGTGCACTGTGGGATGTGTTTATTTATTATGACTGCATAAGTTTATGTTTATGCTCATATTTATATTTATTTTTATATTTATATTTATATTTCTGGCACTATTTCAGCTGAAGTATACAAGTGATTAGGAGCACTGATTTTGAAAACTGTACACAACTACATGGGGTGGCACTATTTTTGAAAACTGTACACAACTACATGGGGTGGTATGTGAAAAGTTTATAGAACTCAAGACTGCATAATTCAGAACACCTCTCGCATGCCTAGAGCAAAGAGCATACACAAATGTGTGACCAGAGAAGTCCAGTTACTCAGAATGTATGCAAATGAGGTGATATACAACAAATCCCATGATTTGCAGAAATGCGAGTTATGGAATGTTCTGTGGAGCTGTAGACAAAACTTATGTGGCTATAAGTGTGCACGTAACATTTAGCTGATAGAAGAGATGTCTTCCTTCCAAAGATATTGCATCCATCAGTCCACAGTTCAGTAAAATATCAGTACAAGAGTAATATAGTGAGCATAATCCATCCATCCATCCATCCAACCTACAAGCCCTTTTCTGACTTTTGCACATGGGAGTCAGGGTGTCACTTTAACAGTGACAATCATCTAGAGCCAAGGTTTACACTGCTGAGTGGCTAGTCCTGGCACAGTAGTTCTTCCACGCTACACACTCACAGGCATATACACTTCTATGGCCAGTTTAGCATGTACAATGCATCTACTGTATTTCTTTGGAATCTGGGAAGAAAGCAGAGTACCAGGAGGAAACCCACATGAACACAGTAAGGAATATTTGGTAAAATACACAAAATACACATAAAACTCTTACCCAAACCCCAAAACACACACACACACACACACACACACACACACACACACACACACACACACACACACACAAAAACACGCACACTCATACACTGGAGTACAGGGAATAACAACCAAGTGTGACAATCACACTGTACTATGTCCCATATGAGCTTGACATCATCACTGAGAGTGTAAAATAATTTCACTTGCACTTAGACATGTTGAAAAAAAATATCTTAAGTTCAATAGCTGATGCATATAGAGCTCAAACAGAATGATTTGTTAATACCTGCAAAAAAGTGTTGATATATTCACAAACCTCCCTCTATCACAACACCATAAGAGAGAGCTGCTGTCCCCTATAACAAAACACACACACATATATATATATATATATATATACTTATCTTGCCTGCTCTTGCATGACATCTTATGTTACTAACAAAACTGCATTGCTTTGCAGCCCTGTAATAATTATTGAGGGTACACATATGTTTGAGGTGTTTGACTACCCTCTGAAGACTATATGCCACTGAGTACAGCCGGAGTTTTTCCAATCGGGCTGCATAGGACATATGTTTGAGGCCAGTAATCCTCTTGGTGAGGTACTTTTGTGGTCTTTCCAGCTGTTGGAAGTGTCTTGTGAGGTACATCCCAAATGGGGCATTGTACTCTATGATGGGTCTGATGAGTGACGAGTAGAGGGGCACTATAACCTCTTTATTTCTAGATGTGAACCCTTTAGTAATTAGATTGGCTACATAGAAGGATTTCCTAACTACTTTGGCAATATGATTGTCAAAGGAGAGATTGCTATCTACCTGGGTCCCCAGATCTCTTATTACCTCTTCTGTATTAAGGGGGCTGCCACCTATGTGATAATTCATGGGTGTTTTGTTTTTCCCAAATAGGATGACTATGCATTTTTTTGGCATTTAGCTTGAGACCATGACTTTGACACCAGGTGTCCATCTCAGTAAGGCCCTTTTGGAGAATGTCCATGTCAGCCGGAGAGTCAATTATGGCTCTGAGTTTGCAGTCATCTGCGAACTTGGTTAGCTATAGTCCTCCTGTGTTTGCTTGTACTTCTGAGAAGTATATGCCAAACAGTAGGGGTCCCAGGACCGAGCCTTGTGGGACACCACTTGTGACTGGTTTACAGTCGGACCTGTAGCCCGCTATTCTTACCGTGTGAGTTCCTGTCTGTAAGCCAGTTGGCAGCCCATCTCATGACGTAGGGGTTTATGTTCAGGTTGGTGAGTTTTTCTATAATTCCCAAGTGGGAATGGTGTCAAAAGCCTTGGCGAGGTCAAGGTAGGCTGTGTGAACCACCTTCCCCTCATCTATGGCCTTGGTGACTGTCTCAAAGAAGTCAACCAGGTTTAGTAGGCATGATCTGCCCTTAGCAAAGCCAAACTGGGTCGGGTCAAGTGTTTGGAGGTTCCCAGTGTCTTTGTTACTGAGTTCCATGATGATGCACTCCATAGCCTTGCAGACCAGGCTAGTTAGGATTATGGGACAATAGTTACCAGGGTATGTTGTGGCCCCTCCTTTGTGGAGCGGAATAACCGTTGATGTGTGCCATTCTATGGGCACATAGCCTGTGGAGAGGCTGAGGTTGAACAGTGTGTTTAGGTGGGGGGTTAGTTCGTTCTATAGTTCGTGCAAGACGCAGCCTGGGACACCATCTGGCCCCACTGACGCTGTGCTTTTGGCTTTGCGTCTGTGATTTCTGGGACACTACACTTTTCCGGTATTGTTGTGGGCCCTTTTGGGGGTAAGAGGGGGGTGAATTTTGTACTGAATCTATCTGCCAGGATGTTGGCAATATCAGTAGGTTCAGTATATTTTGTGCTATTTTGCACTAGCTCAGAGCATATCTGCAAGTTGCCACTTAGATTATTGACATAGCTAAACAAGGCTTTGTGGTTATCTTTCAAATCCTTGGCTATTTTTCTTTTGAAGTTAGCCTTGGATGATTTTATGAGGGACATTAGTTTCTTACTGATACTGATCAGGGATGTCTTTCCTTCTTGGGATTTGCTTTTTTTCTGAACTAGTTTCATCCTTCTATTGTATAGCCTGTTTATGGGAGGGATCCACCAGACTGGTTTCCTTCTCTTAGTGGAGTGAGTCTTGGTTTTGCTAGGGATGACATGATCCATGCATCATTGTAGGTGCTCATAGAGTGCATTTGTAAAGGTTCCTGCATCTTGGACACTGTTACCCTTTAGCGTGGGGGCTGTGAAACTTACCACCTCTGTCTTAAGTAAGGTTAAGTTTGCTATAGAAAAGTTTTTCACTGTAGTTTCCTTGGTTGGGGGTGGTGGGGTGGTGTGGACATCCAGAGTGATTAGTTTATGGTCTGATCTAACCAGTGATGGGTTGACCTTCGGTGCGGGACACCTGTCGCCCATGTTGGCGATGACCAGGTCCAATATGTTTTCACCTCTGGTAGGGGAGTTTACCAGATGATCCAGGGCATTTGAGTTGATAAATTCCAGGAAGCGCTGGACCTGGGAGTTTGTACTTGAGTAGTTTTCCCAGTTAATGGTAGGGTAATTGAAATCACCCAATATTAGGGTGTTCGGTAGGACCTTCATGTTTTCCAGTGTCTCCAGAAAGGTGGAGTGGTGGTCCTGGGTCATGGAGGGTGATCTGGCAGGCCACAATTTGCAGTGCAGATTTGCCCAATGTTAGTTGCACATGGATGATCTCAGAGGTATCATGCTGTGCCACTAACCTGGAGGTGTAGGTATCCTTGATGAATATGGATACACCCCTCTTTTGTGTTTCAGTCCATGTTCTGTGGTTGAAATGTGTGGTATGAGTTGTAGCCTGGTAGTTCCGGGGTGCTCTGTGGAGCCTTGAACCAGGTTTCAGTTACTGCACAGATGTCGATGTTCTCCATACTGAGGAGTGCTTCGAGCGCATGCATTTTGAGATTTAACTCCTGGCCTTGAGTAGCATAACCCTCATTTTTTTTATTTGTGCTGTTTATGGAGGTGGGTTTGACTTTTGAGCCTTGCCTAAAAAAGGCACTATGGGGGCAGCAACAGCCTTGGCCAGTATTCGAAAGCCTAGGGGTGACAGATGCAAGCCATCTCTTGCAAAGCTACGAGGCTTGTCGAGCATGTCATCCCAGGCTGACAGAAACTAGATCCCCTTTGAATGAGACCAGAAGCTTAGCCAATTGTTGAAATTGATATTTTTTTCTTTATACTGAGGTATCATTCTTGGTGAGGGCAGGATGCTACTCAGAGTCAAGGTCATACCCACCTGGGCTACATGATCAGAGAGCTCTTCCATGTCTCTTTTCATGTAGTCCAAGGAGGTATGTCTCAGGTCATTCACACCAACATGAACAATGACAGAGTCATATTTGTACTTGTTCTGCAGTGACCTGAGTACTTGTGTTATGTGGCGGATTCTGGCTCCCGACAGGCAGCTAACAGTAATCTTCTCTTTGTCCAGCCTAGTGAGTGGGACATCAGTGTGCTTGACTATAGAGTCGCCTATTACTAGTGTGTTAGGCATGTTATTTCACCTTAAGGGCTGTGATTGTGCGGCACACTGATTTTGTGTTTCATGTGTTGTCTGGTTTGTGACCGGAGGTGCAGATTTTTTGGGTGTCTGCTTTGTAGGTCTCTGATGCTTTTGCAGGTTTTTATTTAGAGCCTCCGAGTATGATTTTGTGTATTTATGTGTATTTTTTGCCATTGCTGGTTTAGTATGTCTATGTGAAGCTGGAGGTGTGGTGAAAGTGTTAACCTTCTCCTCATGACTGCCTGTTCCAGTCTTGGATGGAGAGAGCTTAGCCTCCAATTTAGCTATATAATTGCATCTCTCACATATGTTAATGTTTTTTGGTAGGAGAAGAGGGTTATCTGTGTACATGAGGCAGTTGTAACATTGCCTCAGGATACCCAGGTTCACCTGCTAGACTGGAGAGTATACCTGAAATTGCCCTTTGGTCATGCCTGAATAGTAGGGTGAGCTGCTTAGTCGCTTGGTTGATGTGGGGTGAATAATGAGCCTTGCCCTGCTGGGCAATCAAGTGTTGGGGTATATTAGTGCTTGCTATTACGTCTGAGCAAGTGCTGGACTGTAGGATGCTTTTTAAGTGCTTAGGTTGAGAGTTAGACTACTTTCAAGGGAAAAACTGAAGAGGAGACTTGGTGGAGCCAGGAATGATTCAGTCCTTGCTAACTGGCACTGCCTGGATGTACAAAACTGTGAAAACATGTTTTTTACAGCAGGGAAATGAAAGAGATAGAAATTAGCCCAAAATGGCATATAAACTACTAACTTCTGGGCTGGAACCACTCCTCCAGGGACAGATGGCTGCTCAAAGCTCCCTCTCTCACAGGTGAACAGAGAAACCTCCTTCTATCCAAGTAAGGTATGGGCAACTCAGAAACTTGTAACACAGCCCTGAATTCAGCACTAGCCTGAAAACTGGAGTATACTAGCTTAGAAAGGTGGGAAACAAGGAAAAAATTTTTTTTAAAGATAAGGCAAAAACAGTAAAAAATACACTTAAAACAGCTTTAAACGACTACAAAAAGTAAAAAATACACTTAAAACAGCTTTAGATGAATACAAGCAATCAGATAAGGCTTTTAAAAATATTACCCAATTAACCAGTAAAAAAATCTCAAAACTGAGCCCTGTTCCTGTAGTCTTCAATCAGACAAGTTCTAACTGCACACTCCAGCCTCTGACAGGGGAAAGTTTGTACTAGTGCCTGACAGAGGCAAATTTGACTGATTACTTCTATGGCTCACAGGTAGAGAAAGCTGGATGACCACTGGAAAACACAAGCCCATTTCCAAACCTAGAAGAAAGGTGAACATTCAGCAGTTGCATCGATGGATTAACCATTAATCTATGGTTTCCAAAGTATTAAGTATTAAGTATTAAGTCTGTGATTAGAAGAAAGATGTGAGAAACTAAAACATCAGAGGAATGCTGGAGATGTTGACATTTCAGACAACAAGAAAATATAGTTGTCTGTACTTGATAGTCATGCAAAATTTAACAGAATAGGAATAACCTAGGTAAGATTCCACCATTCAGCTTTCAGGAATCTAATTTATCAATAAAGTTAAGAAAGCTTATTTATCCAGTGCTCAGAAGATGTCTGGTTTGGAGGAATGGTGTTATAGGTTCATAGGTGTGTACTAGGCTAATGGCCCTGGAGCCTTTACAAGCCTAGCCCATAGGATTACCCTGGCATCGTGCCACCCAACCTTAGTTCCCAGTGCCTCTGTCGAATAAAGCCACTGGAGTGATCTCTGGGGTGAATTTTCTATTTCCCAACCACTCATTAACATTTCTCTTGAAGAGAGCCAGTGAGGTGCTCTGCTTGACATGTATGGGAAGTCAATTCCATAGCATGGGCAGTCTTAGGATTACGAACCTGTCCCTCCAGCATGTTCTGTTGATTGTGGTAATGAGGTTGAGGTCTCTGGAATGTGTGGTGTGGAGGATTTGGGATTTCTTTAGATGTAGCATTTCTAACAGAGCTGGATCAGACATGGCTTTGTAAGTCAAGCAGAGATTGCCTCTAAGTAGGCGATATGAGACAGAGAATAGTTGGATGTTTTTGAGTCTGTCCATATAGGACAAATGTTTAAGGCCTAGGATCCTCTTTGTGAGGTACTTTTGTGGCCTTTCCAGTTGTTGCAGGTGTTTATTGAGGTACATGCCAAATGAGGCATTGTACTCAATGATTGGCCTAATAAGGGAAGAGTAGAGGGAGACAATGACCTCTTTCTTCCTAGATGCAAAACCCTTAGTAATGAGATGTGCCACAAAGAATGACCTTCTGACCACAGTGGCAATGTAGTCGTCAAAAGAGAGGTTGCTGTCAACCTGTGTTCCCAGATCTCTTATAATGCCTTCTGTGTTCAGTGGACTATCATCAGTGTGGTAATTCATGGCAACCGTATTTTTCCCAAAGAGGATGATGACACATTTTTTGGCATTGAGCTTAAGGCCATGGTTCTGACACCAAACCAGTCATTGGTCTCAGTGAGGCCTATAACAGACATTACTTTATTGGTATAAAATCTGGAAGATAGTCAATGTAATGCATGCCGTGCATGCCATGTAACACCTTCTACTAAAAACTATTATGAAATGCCTAACGCCTGGTTTGTGGGCTGTATGGATCATTGCTTCCACCTTGAATGAATGATTTAGTGAATGAATAATGAATAAATTAATGAATTAATAAATAAATGACCAAATAAATGAATAAGGATTAGCTTAAACCTACATAGTATAGTCTGTGGCTATTGGAGGACTAAGACCTGCATGACATAAATGTGAACACATAACTGAATTAAAAGATTGCTACACACAATGCACTCTTTAATACACATATCCTTATGACATAATTAAGATTAAGATTAAAAATATTATGCTACTTAGTAATCGCTTCTGGTCTAAATATTATCTCAATGCCTACTACAGATCCTATGATACCTAGATACCTAGTTATGGCCAATAAAAATAAATAGAAGAGAATCCTCATTTGGAGGGAAAGAATGAAAAGTGACCATTACTTCATGAAGCCCTGGTTTCTGAGTGACCAAACTAATAAAACTAGGCAAAATCCACTGACAGAATTGAGAAGGACAGAAAGCACTTGCCAAAAATAATTACTTAAGATTATATCAAGAGGGGGATCACTGAGTATAGTAAAACTATTGCATCTGTGTATATACTCACAGTTGCTTTGTTTATCACTATATAATATGACCTGTATTAGCTTAGCTGGGTTGCATTTCTCATTCTGTCTGTGTCACAATATTATATACATGTATGTGTATGTGTTTATGTCTAATTGTGCATTCTGCAAATGTTTGGAGATTTTCTACCCAGGAATATGAAATGTGATTTCACAGCTGGATATTCCAACTCATCAATGGTAAAACTAACTAGTTAAACAAATAAATGTAAATTATGCCTTTCAGAAAATGGCTCTAGAAAGAAGAACCTGGCATACCTTAATACTGGCTGAAGCAAAGGGGTGGGACAAGGGAAGCCAAGGGACACAGTTTCTGTCACTTGTATTATGCCAAGGAAACTGCTTCTCATTGCAAATGGTTGAAAATAAGCTAGTGAAATCAATTACCCATTAACATTCCAAACGCTACAATTGTGATCCGTGGAAAAAAACAGGATTAAACATACAAATCCTGGAAATATATACTAAGTATGTGGTTGTGCTACTTCTGAATATTCCTCTTAGTCTGAGCTATAAGTCTTGGAGTCAGAGCTTGCATAAGCCCCCCACCCCTTAAAAATATGTTTTAGTGGTTTTATAGTGAGTTTTGTGATTGTTTTGATAATTACAGTTTAAATTAATTTCACAGTTGTGAGGCTCATAATTCCAAGTCTTGTGCTTCTGATACAGAGTGAATGAAGTTGCATCTTTCATGAACTGTTGGTAAATTCAGTATAAGAATAACAGTGTAAACAATTTTCTTGACATAATGGGGGTGTGGCATAATGGTTAAGGAGCTTACCTCACAGATACAAGATACAGGGTTTTATTCTCCCTTTGAGGTAAATTGGCTATGCTTAAAATGGCCTGTAAGGGAAGCTAGCCCAGTACTTACCTATGAACTTATTAGGTAAATAGAAACAGTGACTTAAACAAATCAAACTGAAAGCTGAATAACTCACCTGCATCTGTGAAACTGCCATTAGCATCTTATAGCGAGCCTGCAAGACACAGGAACAAGATGACTGGGTAGAAGTGACACACTGTCGTAACCACCTGATGTCATCCCACATACACGACACCTGCAAAATATGACAATGCCTATGAAATGCAAAATCTTGTACCAGATTCATGCACAAGGTTAGCATCACATTGCAGTTGAAAAAAAAAGCCTCTTCAGAGTAGCACAATACAAGTAATATATGATAACTTCAAGAACAGTCTAGAGAGGACTATGCAAAATAATTTTGTACAGAACAACACATATGATTAAAGACATTAACAGTTTGATGTATAAATCTTAACAGTAGCATGCTGTCGAATACTACATTGATATTGCCAGGACCTCGGACACAAACTACTTAGATCCTGTGAAACCATTTCATACACTAAAACAAAAACAGCTATGTGAGGAACTCATCATAATAGCAGATAATGCCAGATTCTAGTGATTTCACACCAGCCAGACTGTGTGAATACCAACTCAGTGCTTTCTGCAACTACAGCCGGCTTTATAAATATAGGCAATACATGCATGACAACTTCAGTTTTCAGAATGCAATTTACTAAAAAGCAGTTAATTATTGGGAAGGTACAGCTATGCCACTCTTTCAGTAACACTACAAGAAAATACCCAAAGAATGACTGACAAAACTGCCTGCACCTTTGTAAAGCATTCAATGTAGTCTGCAGCTAAGCATCTTCCTTTCAGGATGGAAGTCTGGTGAACCAGCTAGATAACATCAAAGGAAGCTTTACAGTGTGGAAACACTGCATAACACTACAGGCCTAACACATCATTTACATAAACAGCCAGAGTCGAGTGTGTGTGTGTGTGTGTGTGTGTGTGTGTGTGTGTGTGTGTGTGTGTGTGTGTGTGTGTGTGTGTGTGTGTGTGTGTGTGTGTGTGTGTGTGTACATACATATATATATATATATATATATATATATATATATATATATATATATATATGTACACACACACACACACACACACACACACACACACACACACACACACACACATACACACATATATATATATATATATATATATATATATATATATATATATATATATATATATATATGGTCTATATTAGATTACTGAAAGCTTAGGTAAGCGAACAGTGATTAATCGACACCATGTAAGCAAAAGCTTACAAAACCGAACTGTCAGAACAGTGATTTTTTTTCCAAGGGAAGAAAAATCGCTGTTCCAACAAAGAAAAAAAAAGTAAGCACATTAAAACATGAGATTAAGTGGGGGGCTTCGCACCCCCCCACACCCCCCCCCCCTACTTAAATATACCAACTCCGAGACTGCAATACAGTGCTGAAAATGGCAAAGTACCGAAGCGGCCAAACAAATTCTTTCCCAGGGAAAGAATTCTCTTACATGCCACTTCCATATTTTGTAGCTTCGGTTTTGTCAGTTCGACCAAGACGCATTCAAAAACATGTGTCTTCGGTCTGCTGATAGGAACCCTATATATATGGGTTCCATTGGATTGGTCGACAGAGAGTTTGGTCGACATCTGTTTAATTGACCGTATTTGGTTAATTATACAGACAGATACAGATAGTCAACAACTGTGTGAAATTGACATTCCTTGGGTAGGGGAATATTCTCTTTCCCTGGGGATTGTGCAGTCTCAGAGTTAGTGTATATAATTAGAGTGGAGGGGTGCAGGTGCATGTGTACTAGGTAGTCGAAGTTTCAGTTTTCGACGTAGATTAGTTTACCTTCAGGATGTCAACATATGTGTTAGTTGACCAACTGAAAGTAAATCATACATCTGTGTATATACAGACATAGATATAGATAGAGAGACTTACTTTTTTAACAATTTTTATTTACTCCAATATTACATAAGTTAGTCAGCTCCTGCCTTTCCATAAACTTCACTCTTCCTCCTCCTGAACATTACTGTTTCTATTTTGTTCCCAAAAATTCCACTTATTTCTATGAAATTTGCTCTTTCCTTTTTACTAAAAATCCTACATCCAGTTCTTTTATAATGCTCAATATTTCTGTTACACATTGTTTTAGATTTTGATTTCCACTTTCTTGTAATTGCTTTTTTTTTTGGCAACCAATAACATTAAGCTTTGCAAAGTCTTCTTACGTCTAGGCAACTCAGATCCTTTGTCTTACATCAAAAGAAACAACAATGTGTTCCCAACGTGTCTGCCAAAGTACTCTGTAAGGAGATTTTTAAAATCAAAATCTTTCAACATGTTACACACCCCCCTAAAAAACATGCTCACATTTACCTCTCTCAGCTTCCCTTCACACCTTCAGCATTTGCTATCTACTTGAGATAAAAATCCTCTGAAGATTTGCTTGGGGCATAAAAATACCTGTGCAAACACATCCATGCAAACCCCCTAAACTTTCTGGACTCTGTTGCATACTTGAGAGCCTTACAAATTTTCTCCTATAGTTCCATTGTAAATTGCCTCTCTGTTTCTTTTCTTAATCTTTTCTAACCTCCTCACTGATCAGTGCACTACTCTGGAAAACAAATAAATGAATAACTCAATAAATAAATACATACATACATAAACTGTGCAATATTTAATATGCCCTACTTGTTATATCTTTATTAAAAACAGCTTCTGTTCTAGACTCAGTAAAAAGTCTACTAGATCTAGTCTTTCACTTAGAACTCCTTTATTCCTTTCTCCTTGCCTGTACTTTGTTATCAATCCCTGATGGGGAAAGCAGACTCTAACTTGCAGTCCAAAGTTCTGCTCAGCCTTATCCTACCTTATTACCTTTTCCACTGGAGTTATTTTCACCCAATACATTGGATCCTTTGGTAATTTCCTTCAGTAAATTATAACCTCTGCTTGCCTATTTTCTATACCCCTACTCAGCACATACCTATTTCTAAAATTTCCCTTCTGCATTCCCTTTCTGTATTAGTTCTCAGAATGCTTTCAGCTACTTTATAAATTTAATATTCTGTATGGTTATTTTTATTTTCCTTAAAAGCATGCATACACCTTCTGCTTAAGTTATGTATATGAGCCTTAACTGTGTAGCTCTAAAGTACATCTTCAACTCAAGTAACCCTAAACCACTTTGTTTTATGGGGAAAATCAACTTATCCACTAACATTTGCCCTCTTCCTTGCTAAATAAATTCTTTCAGCTCATTATTAAAAATCATCCATAATAGTTCCTTTGTTTGATAAAGATATGCCTGACCTGTATATAAGGCTAAGGGGGGGGGGGGTAAAAACATTTTTACCACTGTTATCTTTCTACCCATACCTACAATCACAAATTTCCAGTTTTGCAATTTTTGTATTATATTTTATTTAGTTTCATCCCACATATACTTAGCTGCCAAAAAAATATTTTAAATTGATATACCTTATTACTTTGTCTTGTCATGTCCCCATGAGAATAAATATTGTTGAACCAAAGTATACATGGGTACATAGTGTACCACTACAGCATTTGTTTTGACTTCATCTATTTTATATCCTGAAAAGACTTGAAATTGTCCAAAAAAATGCCCCATGATGCCAAACTGTCCATTTTTAATTTTCAAGTACAAAATAATATAATTTACAAATAAAGATAAATTTTCTTGAGTACCATACCAGTTGTATCTTTGAATAAGAAGCTTTTACTTTTATTGCTTTGTAACAGTGCAAGCAGTTTTAAACTGGATATGGACTTTGGAGGTTGTTCTGGATTTGTGGAATCTGTATGAGAGACTGGGACACAGTGACAGTATGAGGTGGAAAGATTGATAATATTAAAATGGAATGACTTTCCTTGTAACAAATGTAAAATAAATAAATAAATAAATTGTAAATGGCTCAAAATATAAAACAAACAACACTGGGGAAAGAAGGCATTCTCACTTGGCTCCTCTGTTCAAAATTAACTTTTCAGAGAGGAACCCTCCTGCCTTAAATCTGACCCGTTATGTATGCTCCTTATTAACCCTATTATTCTATCAGGGAATACAAATACAGTAATAGGCCTGCTCCTGAAATCTCTGCTGACTGTCAAATGCTTTCAGTAAGTCATGATTCGCCAACAGTAGTGGTATTATGTTATACTTTGCTACCCTCTGACTCATTACTGTTCCATTAATATCACAAAACCTCACTGATCCATATCTATCAACTTTGGTAACAACTTTGTCATTCTCTTAATAGGTATAGACATAAAAACTTTGTAATCATGGTTAAAACTGAAATAGGTCTATATGGAGCCAGAAATGAAATTTTGTTACCCTCTTTGGGTAATACAGCCACCACAGCTTTCTTCCAAAATGCTGGTACTCTGCCTTCCCTTTTTAATACTGTTAAGCAAAACTTTCTAGATATCTATTACTTTCTTCCTCCTAACTTCCAAATTTCCACAGAAATACCATCTGTCCTCTCAGACTTCCCTGTTGAATGATTATACATCATGATTTTTATCTCATCTCTTCCTGTCTTAACCATTAATTGTTGAGATTCATATTCCTCTAACTCTTGCATAATTAAGTATTCCATAAATATCTCCATATGTGCCTTTTTTGTTCCTCATTTCTCTGCTTTATATAAAAAATTCATACACTTTCTGAAATATCTATAATACCTTATAAGCTCCTTAAGTTTGCAACATTACTTTCTACTTCCTATTGACTACGTCACTGTACTACAAGTTTTTGTGTTCGAGACTTGTAATCAAAATAGTTGCTTAGCCCTTTTAAACTTATGCATATTATCCAAACACTTCCTTATTTTCTCTTTAGCACTCTGCAGTTGCGCCTCTTCTTGTTCTGTGAGATTCTCCTTCTTCTGCAATAGTTTAAACTTTGTCAGCCCATCTACATAATTTCTATAATTTCTCTCTCTGTATCTCTCCTTCTTTTTATTTCTATCATGTTTTTAAACTCTATTTTCATTTTATTCTACTCACTAGTTATCCCTTCTGAAGTAATTACCTTTCCTAATAATTCTCATATCACATCTACGACCCATTCCTTAGATTCTTTTATTTTAAAAGATAATTTAAAAAAAATCCCACTGTCTATTATTTACATTATTATCCTGCATTTTTTTCATATTTTTCTTGGTGCATGATCTGATGCAGTTGTTGGATAAATCTAAAAGTTTTCAATTAAATGCATATACTGCTTTATAAAAATTATTTCTATCCAATCTAGGCTAGTTATTATATCTTGGAGACCAATATGTAAACTCTGTCTGACTTTATGCTACTAGAGTCACATCTTCCACACCCAATATTCTAATGTACTTATTTACTTATAAAGCATGGATACATAACCATTAAGAAAACTATTTTCTTATGTTAATATCAGTAGCATATTTTGCTGTTGCAGAAAAAAACTCCCCACCTCACATTTAAAACACCTCTGACTACATACTATATAGAACTGCTTTGCAGTATAACATACCTTATACATAATGAAATTTATTGTAGAAATATTAATAAGAACACAATGTTTTATTTACAGTTATTTCTTCATTCACTTTAGTGTCCTTTCACACATTAACAGCATAAATGTTTTTATGCTTTGGAGTCTCCCTATCAGAATAACAGATTCAACAAATGTTGATCCTTTTGCTGTCCATTTTTCTTGCAGACCCATAGTTCATTAGTTTAAACTACATTAGTGTTCTTCCTAATCTTCTCAATCTCCCAACATGGGTTCTTGATTCAAGTTCAATGTACTGTGATTCTTCTAGTCAGTTCCTGGGCTTGTTTTTTTCACTCAAGCATTTTCCTTTGGAAGAATGGAAAATGTTTCACTCACAAAGTCTACTTCTGGGTTCTCTATGGTCAAAAAAATGAGAAGCATGATTCCCTTTCTACTGGCTTACTCTTTGTCGACTAAACTTTATTTCCTTTTTAACCTATTCTGCATACAAAAATGACTTTTATCTCCCAGGAAAAATATTGTGAAGATAGCTGCATGTAGCAACTTGAATCTCAAATCTGTCTCTTGACATCTTATTCTTGCAGAATAACTTTGTTTCTCTTCTGCTTGGTGTACACTGACTAATTATTCTCTACAAACATCATGTTGTCTCCAATTTTTTAAAGTTTTCCCTACTGCCACAGTTTTCACAGGAGCAGTTCCCTCTGCTGGCATGAATGCATTTTTACTAATGTGGGTCTTGGCTGCTTTCTCATGTCCACATTTGAAGAATACACATTGTGTGACCTCTCAATTAACAAATCCTTCTAAGGAACATTAGTCTACTTGCTTACATGTACTTTTGCAAAATTAATGTATTCTATTGTTTTGATTTTTCTTACAAAAGAATACATAAATGTTTTTTTCTCCAAGTGTTCTGTCTTCTAAATGTACTATTTTTTGAACTAGTTCTTGTTGAGAAACCTCTTGTTTAGCAGGTCTTTCCTTATTTTTCAACCTCTGATTTTTGTAGCGTCTATATCACGTTATCGAAATCTTACTACATCGAATCACTAAAGGTTGACCTCTAGTGATCGATGTAGTAAAACATCGAATAACGTTTTAAAAATAAACAAACATAAATAAAAACTAACTAGTGTAGGCAGGGGGGCAAGCCCTCCTGCACCCCCCACACCCCCCTACTTAAATATTCCAACTCCAAGACCGCACTACATTGAGGTAAATGGAAATCTCCCCCATGAAGATTTCCATTAACCTGCACGATGTTCTGTGCTTTCGATGTTGTGGTGCCGACAATATCAGCTTCAATATTGTCAGCTTTCGACATCATGAAGTAGACCCTTTTTGCAGTTTTATCAGATAATCTGATTTAAAGCATCCTCTATTTTTCCACACTTTTGTCATTTGACTTTATATATTCCAATATCGCATTTATTTTAAATACCTCTGAACGTGGTTCATTTATTTTTTTCATCTAAATTACTGGAAGCCATCGCCTATACTAAAACTCAAACATGAACTGCCTTTTGATTAAAGCTTCAAGGTTGGGTCTATATTAGATGATCGAACTTTCAAAAGTTTGACTGTCATATGGTTGACACCATATGATCGTATTTTTGAAAGTTTGAATGTTTTAAGGGAGATCTCCATACAGAGCAGAATGGGAAGATTTCCCTTTTCTGCACTGTAGTGCAATCTCAGAGTTGGTATACTTAAAGTTCGGGTTGTGTGGAGGGTGCAGGGTGGCTTGCCCCCCTGCTTAAAAGGTTCAGGTAGGTTATTTGTGTAGTTTTTTTTTTATTAGATGTTTGAACTTTTAAAAGTTTGATCATATGGTGTCAACCATATGACAGTCGAACTTTTGAAAGTTTGATTATCTAATACAGACCCTTCAAGGTTATTACCAACAAGAGCTTTTTCTTCTGCTTTTCTGGTTGATTTTCTTTAACTTTCTCCACATTTCTTCTTTGTTGGAATCCAAGCACTATAATTACTAGCCAGTAATTCAGTTTTACCCAAACTGACAACCTTTATGCTTTTTTAACAATTTCAAATTATTCAAACTGTGGCAGCTCTAATCAACATGTTGCTCACTCTGAAGCTGTTTGAAAGCCCATATTCAATACATCTTTAAGAAATAGTACATAAAACTCAGTTTTTGATTTGTTCGAAATAACAAGGATATAATTTCAGCTGCATTAACACAAATTATTAATCAAAAGCCAACCAACACAGCTTATTAAAGTCACATTGGATGTTTTGTTGGATACGTTCCACTGCTAGCCCTCTATTTAACAGGATGACACCATATATTGAGTGGCACAATAACCATTTAAAACTCTTATTCTCTTAAATATCAGTCCCAGCATACCATTGCTGAATGAGTCTCAGAGTATTCCCCTTTTACTGAAGTGTAGCGATCTCAGAGTGAGTATGCAGAAGTAGGAGATGTGGGGGTGCAAGGAGGATTGTCCACATGCAAAAAGGAATGTAAATGTAGTGCAGTGATTTTCATAATTCTCATTTCTTCCTTGCAGTCTCTACTTATTTTCAGTATATTTGAGATTCACTGTTATGAGTCTTGAAATTACAGTAAGGAGTTAAACTATAGACCTGACATCACAAGTATGTGATTTGTAAGCAAGGAAAAATGATTCATCTCAGTACTTACCCTTGAGTACAGCAGCACTAAGTACACTCTGTTCAGAGTAATTTGAAGAAACCACCATCTTTCTATCTCCCCATATAGCTCTAAACCACCAGCAGGGGCCTTTGCACCGGGTTTCTATTAGATCGATAAAAAATCAAAATCTCGAACGGCTTAGAAGTTGAAAATGCCATTCTTCATAATCGCTATTGTGAGACTGCAGTACAGTGAAGATTGGAAAGTTTGCCCTTTCCTCACTGTAGTCTGATCTCAGAGTTGGAATATATATTGAGCAGGGGTGGGGGCTGCAGCCCGCCACAATAGTGATTTCGATTTTTTGCATTTCTGCTCATGTGAGCATTTGGGATTAAATGTCATCTATATAATATAGACCCTTTGCTCATACCAAATGTTGCCAGTAGTATTCAATGATGTGCTGTTTTGAATGTTATTTTTAAATCAGCAAGGATAGCTCTTGTATGCAAGGTCTTGCTGTCTTTCCTGTGGTTGGACATCTCCTCTAGTCACTCTTTGTTAATATCAGGTTTAGTGTTACTATTAATATTACAGCTGTTTGTGGTGAAACTGTACGTCATGTATATAAAAAGTGCTGTAGAAGTGACAGGAAAAAGAGAAAAGGTGATTTGGGAAAGGGATATGGAGATTCAGATCAAACGACAGAATGTGGACAAGATTGAAAATGGCAATGATGCAAATAAATAAATAAATAAATAAATAAATGATGAAACAAATTTATGTAAAAGATGCTAAATCCAAGGTGAAAGGATTTTGCATTTTTGAGGGTATCTCTTGACATTGCTAGTTGATTCATATTTCAGTGTGGCAGAAATATCTAGCAGTAGTTTAATCTTTATAACCCCATGATCACTACACCACAAAGGTGTGAAGTAACTATCATCTCATTATGATAATATGCAGATGACAGTCTTACCTAAAACACTATACATTTGAGAAATAACATCATGTGTCCTGGATAAAAACTTAATTGTGTCTTTCGGCTTTTCCCGGTTAGGGGTCGCCACAGCGGAACTCCGGTCCACTAATGATTGGCAGTTGATTTTTATGTACCGGCTTGCCAGGCCTGACGCACAACCTTCAACGAAGGTACGCCCATTCACGCATGTCTTCATGCAGAGGACGCTCTACCTGAGAATCGAACTGGACAGCGTCTTACTGTGACGTCACAACGCTACCGCATCACCACCACCGCGGGTGGATAAAAACTTAATGAAATAAAGAAAAGATAAGCTATTACTGCCATTTTTTTTCAAACCTCAAATGAAAAAAATAGCACAAATTTAGCATGATAATATGAGAAAGATAAGGGGTCTGATTCCTGAATATTGAATCATATGTAATTGCATCAATATTCAAAAGGGTTTATCATCACAACAATTAACCAAAATAGTTTTCTGTTTCATAAACTTGAGGGTTTAACTGGATACCGCACTATCTATGGAACCCCTGTTTACCAAAGAAAATATAAAATTAACAAAACTCTCTTTTCATGTTGAAAATTCTATGGGCTTCTTAGACTTTAAGGCACGTTATCCATTGCTAGTGTGATTTTTACAAGCTTATTTAGAATACTGCCTTCCATTAGGTTCCAATACATCTCCCCAGTATCTGCATGACCTTCAGGTCCTATCTAATAGAATATGCAGGCTTGCTCTTCTCACCCAAAAAAGGGATTACCATTATGTCACTTAGGTAAATGGCATCCTATAAATGAATCAGATTCCTGTACATCAAAGCAACGCTTATATATTCTATCTACTTTTAATTTCACATTCTTGAGCATAACATTACTTTCTTTCTTTCCCTCATGCTACAGAGTAAAGCAATTCCTTACTCCTAAAGATCTCATAACAAGAACACATTCTACTTCAAAGACAATCCAGCAATGTAAAAGCTAGCAATCCATTTTTGGTGTCCTAACTTTAGCCATTAGAAACAATTCTGATTTTTTTTGAATTTTAGATAAAGTTAAGTTCTCACTTAAAAGCTGAGCTAAATTTGAATGCCTTTCTCATCCTTCTGTTACATAATATCTCTGGCTTAGCCCAGCTGCCAAAATTATTGATTTATTGTTGCTGACTTTATTGGCTACTGAAACCTGTTACTCTTGAAATTGTACTGAGATTATCAGCAGTACTGTTTACTTAGCAATTTTGCATTGGTGCTGTCCTCAATTACTGCATTTTGCACTTATTGCATGTTAAATTATAGTTCTAGTATTAGGTGTTTAAATACTGGTTGAAATGGAATCATGTGAATTAGTCTATTATCAGTGCTAGTTATCTAGTTAATTAATTAATTAAGGAACAGTCTTGCATAATCCACCTGTCTTCAAGTGATAGACCTCACACATAGCCATTTTTTCTCTTACTGGTTAGATATTCATCCACCCTGTTTTGCTTACTCTACTCCTGATTTGTCCTGCAACCTTTCTTCACTCTTTACCTTCTCCTTTTTTAGCATCATCCTCTATCCCTAGGAGTTCATGTGTTCCTGCCTTAACCTGTTCCTGGGTCAGTGCCTCATTTCTGTTAATGTCCCTTATTTCTTATATAACACCTTCCTCTTTCTGACACCATGTTACCTTATACATTCTCTGTCTGCCCTTCTCCAGCTGAATTCCCTATTCTTTTACACTCCTTATCTTTCCATGCTCTGTTTAGACAGCTCTTTGCTTCCATTCCCCAGCATTTTGACATTCTGTTGTGCTTCAGTCCCATCCCACTATCTACACTCCTGGAGGTCATGCACTTGGACCCATTCCAGCAGAGGCCACTTTCATACATGTATAACCTTTGTTTAACTCTACCAAAATCTTGGCCATGATCCTTTCTTCCCTGATGCTCCATCTCCTGGGTTCCTACATTTCCCAGTCCTGAATCTTTTTCCTTATGCATGTTACACAACTGGGACCATACATAAGTCAGTCTACACCTGGAATACTTCACCTACCTCTATCCCATCCCTCTACTCCAACCCTTGATACATCATAGGTTAGTAATCTGCATCAGTGGCAGAGAAATAGGTGAATGTAGATCCTACACAGTCAAGGGACTTTGTAACTTAGCCTTTCACCCCATTGTTATTGTCTGTCTGTAGTTTACTAGCTCACTGTTGTTTTCATCTTTAAACTAGTCATCAAGGTTTTTTTTTTACTGCTGGTTTTGAAACTGAATACCTGGAAAGATCAACATCCATAACAAATTTAGAGGAAACAAAATGCTGCTGCTGTCAATAATGTTGCCAAATCAGGGCCAATTTAAAATAAATTATTCCTGTTGAGCGCTTTTCCAAATACTTCATTAGAAAAGAAAATGAACAGTAACTAGAGAATCTCAGCAACCACCAAACTGTGCATGTGACAGAAACAATATCCAAATTAAGGGGAAACCAGTGGAACAGGAAGCAATTGGTCGGGTGGCATATCAAGATATTTTTGATCCTTCCATAGGAAATTGGTATAAACATTCACTTGAAGCTAGACAGCAAGGAAAGGAACAGGAAACTGTGGAAACTCTGATGCAGTCAATGTTGAGGAGTGATAGGCCATATGACAGAGTGACAGATGGTACAGGATGAAACTGAAGAGAAGGTGCCACAGGAAGATGCTATAGAACTTTCTATAGAATACCCACAGGAAATGGAAAACAAGGGATGTGTCCTCAGTTTGGAAGAAAATGAGCTAAGAGAAGAGTTGCTTGATTTAACAGACATGGATAGAAATATTAAGATCAATGAGAGAAATAGACTGCAGAAGGTCAATAAAACCCAAAAAGTCAGAAATCTGATAAAACAAATGAATTGAATAATTAGAACTGTTCATAGAATCCATGTGATATGACAGAAGTAAACAGGATATATTACTGTGCTGCTAAATTAATAACTGATAAAGTTCTACCACAAGAATACATGGTAGTGAAGGAAAGGAAGGGGCGAAATCGAATACCATTATGGAAATATTAAATAGAGAAAACTATAAAGCAATTAAGACAAAAAGTGTCACTCTTAGAAGACTACAGAAGAGGGAATAGATCAACAAAAATACTGACAAAGATAGATGTGATTAAAGCAATGCACAGTATTAGAACAGACTAGGATCTATCATGCACTATCACAAATAACAAACTAAAAATTTCAGCACAAGCGGAAAAACTTAGAAGATACACAGATATATATAAAGGAAACGTACAAAATAAGCAATTTATTGTTGACCAAAAATGTTTTTATAGAGAAATGGGAAATAAGGTAAAAGGAATTGAAAGACTACCAAAAAAAAAGAAGTAGATACATTTTGGAGAAGTATCTATGAAGATCCTGTGGAGCATAACAAAAGATGCTAAATGGATAGAAGATGTAAAAGAAAGAATAAGAAGTTTAAAGATGCAGGATATGAAATGGGATGAAGTAACAGCCAGAGAGATTGAGACAAAGTTAAGAAAAGCCTCTAATTGGAAAACCCCAGGCCCAGATGCAGTACCTAACTTTTGGTTAAAAGTATTAACGTCTCTGCATGAGGATTTAGCCATGAGTAAGAACTATTTATGTGTGCACCCTGGACAGCAACCTGGCTAAAAACAGGCAAAACAATTCTCCTTCTTAAGAGTGAACCTGCAAGCTACCCTAAAAATTATAGACCAATAACTTGTCTTCGAACGACATATAAACTATACGTGGGAATTGATGCCGACAGAGTTTATAGTCATTTAGAAGAAAACTCAATTATGGCAGTAGAACAAAAGGGCAATAAAAGAAAGTCATATGGAACAAAGGATCATTTGTTGTTAAATAAAGTCATACTAGAGAACTGTAAAAAGGGGAAGAATTTAAGTATGGCATGGACTGACTATAAAAAAGCATTTGATAGTATCCCACATTCATGGATAAAAGAGTGCTTAAAAATTAATAAGGCACACCCTACACCGATCAACTACATTACAGTGACCATGAAACAATGGCAGACCACTTTACAACTAAGTCATAATAAAAGACAGATTATTATCCCAGGGATAAAAATTCAAAGGGGAATATTCCAGGGTGACTCTCTCTCATAGGTTCAAAGGTGTGTACTAGGCTAATGGACCTGGAGCCTTTACAAGCCTAGCCCATAGAATTACCCTGACATCGTGCCACTCAACCTTAGTTTCCAGTGCCTCTGTCGAGTAGAGCCACTGGAGTGATACCCGGGGTGAATTTTCTATTTCACATCCACTCACCAAGATTTCTCTTGAAGAGGGCCAGTGAGGTGCTCTGCTTGACATGTATGGGAGGTCTATTCCATAGCATGGGCAGTCTCTGGGTTATGAACTTGTCCCTCCAGTACGTTCTGTTGATTGTAGTAATGAGGGTGAGGTCTCTGGAGCATGTGGTGTGGAGGGATTGGGATTTCTTTAGATGTAGCATTTCTAACAGAGCTGGGTCAGACATGGCTTTATAAGTCAAGCAGAGATCACCTCTAAGTATGCGATATGACACAGGGAATAGTTGGAGTTTTTTGAAACTGTCAATTTAGGACAAGTGTTTAAGGCCTAGGATCCTCTTTGTGAGGCACTTTTGTGGCCTCTCCAGTTGTTGCAGGTGTCTAGTGAGGTACATGCCAAATGGGGCATTGTACTGGATGATTGGCCTAATGAGGGAAAAGTAGAGGGAGACAATGACCTCTTTCTTCCTGGATCTAAATCCCTTGGTAATGAGATGTGCCATATAGAAGGACTTTCTGACCACAGTGGCAGTGTGGTAGTCAAAAGAGAGGTTGCTGTCAACCTGTCTTCCCAGATCTCTTATAACACCTTCTGTGTTCAGTGGACTACCATTGATGTGGTAGATCATGGGAACTGGGTTTTTCCCAAAGGGGATGATGACACATTTTTGGCATTGAGCTTAAGGCCATGGTTCTGACACCAGTCGTTGGTCTCAGTGAGGTCTTTCTGTAGGATGTCAACATCACTTGGGGAGTTAATAATGGCTCTCAATTTGCAATCGTCTGTGAACTTTGTCAGCCAGAGTCCCTTCATTTTGGACTGGACTTCTGAGAAGTAGATACCCAACAGGAGAGGACCCAGGACCGATCCCTGTGGACTCCACTCATGACTGGTCGGCAGTCTGACTTGGAGTCAGCTACTTTCACACTGTGGGTTCTACCTGTGAGCCAGTTTGCAACCCACCTAGTGATATAGGGGTTGATGCCTAGCTTAGTGAGTTTTTCTATGACTCCAGAGTGGGGAATGGTATCAAAGGCCTTGGCCAGATCAAGGTAGGCTGTATGAACCACCTTGCCTTCATCTGCAGCTATGGTAACTGACTCAAAGAAGTCGACCAAGTTGAGCAGGCATGATCGACCCTTCACAAAACCCAACTGTGTGGGATCCAGAGTTTGGAGATTCCCTATATCCTTGTTTATTATATCCATGATGATGCGTTCCATAAGTTTGCATAACAGACTTGTCAGGCTAATGGGGCAATAGTTCCCAGGGTCTGTAGTCACTCCTCCTTTGTGGAAAGGGATGACTATAGCAGTGTGCCAATCGGTTGGGACAAAGCCTGAGGTGAGGCTGTGATTGAACAGGGCACACAGGTTTGGTGCCAGTTCACTCTGTAGTTCATGTAGAACACAGCCAGGGATATTGTCAGGTCCCATAGTGGCTGTATTCTTGGCCTTGGACAGTGCTGTTTTAACCTGTGCAGCAGTAGTACTGGGTGCCCGACAATCTACTAGTATTGTGATTGGTCCTTTGGAAGGGGGGGGAGTTAGCACTGAATATGTCGGCCAGTATATTGGCAATATCTTTTGGCTCGGTATAGGAGGTACCATTGCGTAGTAGCTCAGAGAAAATCTGGGAATTGCCGTGGAGGTTCTTTACATAACTATAGAAGGCCTTGTGGATGTCTTTACTATCTGCTGCAATTCTATTTTCATAGCTAGCTTTAGAGGATTTGATGAGGGATCTCAACTTGTTGTTAAGGCTGATAAGGGAGTTTTTCCAGTCTTGGAACTTCACCTTATTCCGCATCAGTTTCCTGCTTCTGTTGTAGAGTTTGTTTATGGCAGGGGACCACCAGTTTGGCTTCCTGTTTTTGGAGGAGAGCACCTTGGTTTTATTGGGTATGGCGAGATCTATGCATTTATGTATGTGTTCATACAGTGCATTGGTGTATGATTTGGCGGTCATGCAACTATTCTCCATTTGCATGGGTGCCGTGAAGTTAGCCACCACTGTTCTTAGGAGCCCAAAGTTAGCTTTGGAGAAGTTTTTCATGGTGGTTACCTTTGCAGGGGGTGTGGGAGGGATGTGGATTTCCAAGGTGATTAGTTTGTGGTCGGATCTAACCAGGGAGGAGTTGACTATTGGTTTAGATCAATGGTCGCCCATGTTAGTAATGACCAGGTGAAGGATGTTGCTACCTCTAGTGGGGGTAAGAACAAGCTGGTCCAGGGCATTGGAATTAATGAATACCAGGAAACATTGGGCAAGTGTATTGGTACATGAGTAGTTTTCCCAGTTAATGGAGGGGTAGTTGAAGTTGGCCAGTATGAGTGTGTTAGTTTGGACCCTAATATTCTCCAGGGTGCTTAGGAACATGGTGTGAGTCTCCTGGGTCATGGTTGGGGACCTATAACAGACTACAACCTGAATCCTTGTCTTAACCAATGTTAGCTGCACCTGAAGTATCTCTGATGCATTATGTTGGGCTACCAGTCTGGAGGTGTGTGCATCCTTTATGAATATGGAAACACCACCACCTCTGGAACTTCGGTCCAAGTACTGGGGCCAAATGGTGTGGAATGAGTTATAGCCTGGTAGTGCAGGGGTGCTTTCTGCTGCCTTGAACCAGGTCTCTGTTACAGCACAAATGTCGATGTTCTTCATTTTAAGGAGTGCTTCTAGTGAGTGCATTTTGAGATTTAGACTTCTAGCATTGAGCAGCATGACCCTCAGATTCCATTTGTTTGTAGCTGTTATGGTGGTAATTTGGTCTTTGGGAAACCACCTAAAAAAGGCACTATAGGGGTGGGAAGAGCCCTGGCCATTATTCAGAAGCCCAGGGGTGAGAGATGCCAGCCATCTCTGGCAAAGCATAGAGGTTTGTCAGTCATGTCATCCCAGGCAGACAGATACTGGATCCCCTTAGAATGACACCAGAAACTTAGCTAATTGTTGAAATCAATCATTTTCTGCTTGTACTGTGGTATCATTCTGGGTGATGGTGGGATGCTGCTCAGGGCTAGGGTCGTACCCGCCTGGGCTACATAATCCGAGAGCTCTTCCATGTCTCTTTTCATGTAGTCCAGGGAGGTACATCTCAGGTCATTCACACTCACATGTACAATAACAGAGTCATATTTGTACCTGTTGTGCGTGCGATATATGGTGGATCCTGGCACTTGACAGGCAACTGACTGTTACTTTCTCCTTATTCAACCTAGTGAATGGGACATCAGTGTGCCTCACTATTGAGTCACTTATGACTGGTGTTCTGGGCATATTGTTTTGCCTTATGGGCTTTGGTTGAATGGCACACTGTTTAGGAGAGTTATGTGTCTCGTGATTAGTGTTGTGTTGTGTTGGTCGAGTGTATTTCTGCCTTGGATGTCACCAGTGCTATTCTGCCTTGCCATTAACCCATTAAGCTGTTTACTTAACAACTTAGGCCATGGCTACAATTTGGCTCATAAAAAACAACAAAGTGTAAAGACTTCTCATACTCTCTTTGTCGATGATTTAAAACTGTATATCTCATCAGATGAGGAACTGAAAGCACAGCTGCAGGTTGCCAAAACTTTTTCAGATGATATAAGAATGTCATTTTGTCTTGATAAATGTGCAAAAGGAACCTTTAAAGCAGGAAAACTGCAGCACCAGGAAACATCAGTTTGGGAAAATAATGTAATATAAATGAACTTGAGGAAGAGGGAGTGTATAAATATTTGGGAATTGATGAAGGATCAACAATTAAACATGAACAAATCCGAATAAAACTTAGTAAGGAATGCTTTAGAAGACTTAAATTAATTCTGACATCTAGGAACAAAATCCAGACTATAAACCAATTTGCTCTTCCTGTCCTAACTTACAGTTTCAGAGTGATTGACTGGCCCCAAAATGTGTTCGACAGATTAGATAGAAAAACAACAAAAATGCTTCATGCTCACCAAATGATTTATAAAAATCAGTGTATACCAAGATTATATATTCCCCATTCCGAAGGAAGGATGGGCCTTCTTGAAACTGATTACATGTATAGATCTGCAATCGTGGAACTCCACACATATCTGCTGACCTCACAAGACCCAAATGTATTGAACGTCTTGAAACATGAGGAGAATAAATCTAAGATGACTTCTCTGCTTAATTTAGCAGAAGCATATCTGCATCAAGCAGGAATGGAAATCAAACCAGAAGTAGGTAAAAATCAGGCAGCAACTCAATGTGCCAAAAAACTAAAGAAAGAATATAAGGGGAAGGACCAGATGAGAAGGCAAGAAATAAGGAAAAAGCGTAAATATAGTTGCAAGTATAGAAAACTTCTGGAAGAACCTCATGTTGGTCAGGAATGAACACAGGAATGGTTAAGGAGAAGTGAATTCAAATCAAAAGATGAAAGGTTAAGATTGGCAGCCCAAGATAGTGGGCTACATATACACTGGTTTAAAAAGTCTATTGAACATATGGGAGAAAAAGAGAAATGTAGGTTTTGTAAAACCAAATTGGAAACAGTCGCACACCTTGCTGCTGGGTGTGACATACTAATGGCAGAAGGACTGTATACTGAAAGGGATAAGAATGTGGCAAGACCATTGCACTGGGGACTGTGCAAACATTATGGTATTGAAGTGGCTGAAAAACACTGGAAACATAAGCCACAAAGCTGTGATTATATCACATGGGATCACCCATTGCCAGCAATTCAAATGATAGATGCTAGAAAACTGGCTACAGTGGTCCAAGAAAAGAAGACAAAAGTAGCACTGATCACTGAAATTGCTATACCCAGTGACTACAGTGTCTTGCATACAGAGAGACACAAAGTCATAAAATATCAGGATCTGCAGGCAGAAATGAGATCAATGTGGGAGAAAGATACCCAGACAGTTCCAATAGTAATTGGAGAAACAGGTCTTATAAAAAAAGAGTTTACAATCGTATTTAGATATGTTACCAATCCATATAACCCCACACAAATTGCAGAAGGAGTCATTACTGGGCACATTGCAAGTGCTGCAAAGAGGAATTTTGGCTGACATCAAAGATTGAAACAACACTAATTTCATGAACTTTAATACGCTGCAAATTCAAAAATACCCTTACTAGTTTAATTTTCATGGGATGGTGCAACTATTTCTTCAGCTGCAAAAGGCATTTTGATATTAACACAAATTCATGAGGCGAAAACAACATTTTTTAAGTTTTACATTTTTCAGTATAAGATATCAGCATTTAAAATAGTTTACTCATGATTAGGAATTGAATATTGTAAACAGATCAAAAAGTGGAGAACCGTGTCTGTTGAAATTAAGTTGCTACCAGTATTTAAACCACTGAATTGGCATAAAAAGTAAAGGCACACTGCTAAAAGGCTTGTATCCCTACAAGAAGTCCCCATACTCATTGAATTATTGGCAAAGAGTACTGCTATGTGTGCATTGTTTATGTACTTATGTCAATGCCTTTGATCCATATGTTTGTGGTTTACCTTCCTGAAGTAATACTGTACCAAACTCTTGAAAGTTAGCATCAATTTGAAGTGTTGCAGACTGTGAAAAATCATACAACTTCAAAATCACATATTTTGTAACAAACTTTTTTAATATCACACAGCAACTGTGCAACACAATATTCCAACAGTTTCCAAATGCCATTATTTTATCTGAAAGTTTAGATTGAAATTGGAGGGGCACTGCACTATGTTGAGAATCACATAATAAATACCATATTGTGTGATTTTATATATTGCCTATGGCATGACTTTATTAGATTCTGATTTAAGACCTTCTGAAGTCAAACATGAACAAATATATTTAAGAGTAGTCACACAGATCCTACATTTCTTTCTAATGGCAACTTGGAAGCCTAAAACATTTCAGCTACTGCTCTTTGAAACACTTCTGGTTTTGATGGCATTCTAAAAGGGCATCTCAAAATCCTGTATCTGCCCATAGTGGTATCCTATGAACAAAGCTTTGAGCTAGCTTCATTTCACCTAATTTGTGAGAACCCCTAATTAATATTTAGCATTGAGAGGAATTTAACTTTAAGAGCAGCTGCAGCAACTTCCTCAACAGTTTGAAGGGGATCATGTCCATTTTAACTCCTGTCCAGTCCCTTCTCTAAGAGCTACATGAGCTCTTCTTGGTGCTCATTTAACAAGTATTGTTTCAGGTGAACCCATGATTAAACATCAATACTATAGCCTGTATTTTTGTGATTTCAGAGTTAGTTATATTAGTTCAGAGTTTTTATGCAAAGGTATTCGTAAGGCCTGTCTACCTCACATAAAAATAGTTGTCAATGTGGTTGATTTTAAATAAATGAATGTGTAGCAGCAATGGTAAATGAATTATGAATCACTCAGATGATTTATTTACTTCAAGTTAATGATAGCACGCTGACCTTTCCTTAATTCTTTCTATATTAAAAGATGAACTGAAAGGTTAGTAAAATGGTGAAGAACATGGTCAGTCTGAAGAAAGAGAACAGCTGGGTAGGTATAGACTTGAACAGAAGTGGAAAAGCCTACTTTTGGAAACACTGATTCTTCAGCAGGGCAGAGGCAATGGCCAATTTGAAGAAAAAGCATGGGAGAGTAAGTTACATGGATAGCAGCAGGAGGGAAACTATCTCATTACCAACTTTAAGGATATACTATTTCACAGAATGGAGGGGCTGTGGAACATATTGACTACAGCAGTTGTATGCTTTGTTATATGAAGTGTTTTCCATGGAAAAAGAAGAGAAAATACAAGGTAGAGAAAGAAGAAGAGCTGCAACATCTGAGCAGGCAATCAGATTGTATGTTTAAGTGATTCTCATCTACTGTCATTGTTTTTTTCAACTTAATTTCTGAAGTTGTTTTAGGGTCCTTTCTTCAGTGAAAATACTACCATTTATTATCATGTATCTAGTGTTGCAGTTCAGTTTCATTTCTTCCATTACTTTTCTGAACAGAATGCAAAAGTTTCATATAGTAGTTTTCAATTCCCCTATTTTGTCATAAGAAGAACCTGGTGCACAAACTGCATCATTGATCTGGCCAAAGTACCCAATACTAGGTAGGTGGGAAGATGTGCAGAAAAGGGAAGTCTGAAAGAATCCAATTCTGATAGTCCTTCATGACCCTTGTGCTAGTTTCTAATATATCTGTTGTTACACTAGCATGACAGTACAAGGCAGACATTTATGAATGACACTGGAAATGGAAAGAAATGTGTGAGGTAGCATACAACTGAATACTACAAGAAAGGAACAAAGTACATGCATAATAATTTGACATAAGAATTTTCTTTTCTCTAATATTAATTTGCTGAATCTAGACCCTCTGCTTTGACTATCATACTATTTATTTATTTGAATTTATTTACCAAGATAGGTCAGTTATCCCAATGGACATTTTCTAGACCCAGCCCATCCCATAAGTATGCCACTTATGTTAACAATACATGAACAAAGACAGAAATACATTGTTCAGTATTTGCAGGTTTACATTGTTACTGTAAACAATGGAGATCTAATGCTACATTAAGATTCTCAATAGTGTTGAGTACATTATAGACAAATAAGGAGAAGTATACAGAAAAGGGAAGAATAGACATTATCTCCATAACTGAAACTTAGCTTAAACCCCAAAACCAAGACAAAGACATTCTGCCCCCTGGCTATAATATACTACGTCAAGATCACTTTAAAGAAAAAAGGTGGAGGTGTTGCTATAGTCTACTCAAATTACCTCACTCTCTTCCTTCCTAAGCAACCAGTTTCCTCATTTGCACCTCCTGAAATACTGGTAGCAAACCTCAAACCCAGTAACTACACTACGATCACAGTAGTAGCCATATACATTCCACCAGGGGACAACATTACCCTGATGGAAAATATACTCTCATATCTCTCTCCCTAAATTTCCCCTAAAGAAATTATCATTCTTGGGGACATAAACATTAATTGGGTAAACCTCAATAATCCAAGCCCTCCACATCACATAAATCCCCATGGATTTACACAACTAATTTCTAAACCCACCCATACTAATGCCTCTCATTCATCAAGCTCCTTGATAGATTGGATACTTGTCTCTAATCCCAGCAAATACCATAACCCAGAAACTCTACCAGATGCCTTGAGTGACCACTCACCTATAAAAGTGCTCCAATATATACCACCCATCTCTCTAAACCACAATGGCTTATCACCTGCTGCAAACTTTCCAACTTAAACCCTAACACATTTATAACTTCCCTCTCTAGAAGTAACTGGAATTTCCTTAAACAGCTTACACTCGATGATGCAGTAAATGCCTTCAACTCAACTTTCCTTACCATTTCAAATTCTCTAGCGCCACCCAAAAAAGTTTGGATAAAAGCAAACATTTCACCCTGGTTAACTAAAACCACCCGTACACTTATGAAAACCAGAGATAGGACTTGGAAAATATTGCTACAAACCAAACTTCCAGCAGACCTGCAAAAGTACAAAGAACTTAGAAATCAAACAAAAAAACTCATCAACAAAGACAAAAAGGACTTTTATTATAATCTCCCCAAAACACTAAATTCTGATCCAAAAAAATTCTGGAATGCTATAAACCAAATATTACATCCAGGCAACCTGACTTCACCAAATCCTTGTCCTGACAAGTCACCTGAAGAGACTGCCAATACTTTCAACACCTATTCTATTGAATCAATTTCCAAACTATTTAACCCCAACCTCTCAAACAGCAACACTTCAATCCTCCCTATACCCCCCTCAACCACAAACTCAGTAAACTCCTTCTCTCTTAAACCTGTTCCCACTGGCTATATCAAAACTCTACTCTCAAAGCTCAAACCATGCTCTGTATCAGCAGACAATATCCCTTCTTACTTTATCCAGATTGCTGCATACTCACTTGCTATGCCTGTATCTATACTAATTAATCACTCCATCTCAGAGTCTAAAGTTCCATCTATCTGGAAACAGTTCTACACTCTTCCTATTCATAAAGGAGGTAACTTCACAGAAATATCTAGCTTTAGACCTATCGCTATCTTCTCCCCTCTCTCCAAAGTCCTTGAGAAATGTATATACAAACAAGTTATGCATTATCTTATTCAGGAAAAACTGTTTCACTCCTACACAGCATGGTTTCTGTCCCAAGCATAGTACAACCACAGCTCTACTATCATTTCTGAACACTATTGCCCTAGCCAAAGATGATCATAAACTCATACCTTGTCTATTCTTGATCTTTCAAAGGCTTTTGACACTCTCTCTCACTCTCTGCTACTTAACTAACTTGCAGACCTAAACTTCTCTCCTGATAACAGTTGCATGGTTCTCTAGTTATCTCTCTGATAGGCTAGAAGTTGAAACTAGCACAAAACTCTTGGCATTACCATTGACGACTAACTAAAATTTGATCTTCACATTAACAATTGTATCAAAAAAAAAAACACCAAAAGCTAGGACTCCTGTACAGGAACAACAAATTCCTCACCACCAAAGATAGGACTTCTCTTACCCATGCCTACCTTCTACCTTCCTTAACGTATTGCTCTCAAATACTCACCAAATCTGAACTCCTTCCTACTCACCAAATTAGAATCAACCTACCACAAGATAGCTAGATTTGCAGCTCAACAAACATAAATCTCATCACTGTCTCTCCCTAAAATATTTGAACTGGTCTGAACTACATCACCTGTTCCTACAATCCCAACTCCAAATCATACACTCCATTCTACACTGGCCTGATTTCTGCCCAAGTCTATCTCTTGTCATCTCTCACTACTCCCCCACCAGGATTCTCCTAAGTTCAACGCAAGACCTATTAAAAATTTATAAACTGAAATCCAAGATGGGCTGCAACTTATATAGCTACCATCCCTCTATTGCATGGAACAAACTCCCCCTAGAAATAAGTACCCTGACTCACCCCAAACAATTTATACTAACAACCAAAGACTACTTAAAAAAACACTGTTCCTGCCATTGTACGCACTCTCCCTGACCATTACCTTCCTTTATAGTACTATCAAACTAATTCATAATACTTAGCATGAACTACTTAAATCCTATGCTTTTTTATGTAACCTCCATAGCTTTTTCTATACTCTGGTCCCTGAACTTTTTATGTAACTTCCTAAGCTTTTGCTATACTCTGCTTACTGAACGTTATATTTGGTAAACTTTTTAAACTAAAACATATAATTTACTCTACTTTATTAATATTATCCTTTTGTTTATAGTACTGTTTTACCTGTCAACAATCTGTACACAGTTTGTTACTACCTAAATACCTCTATTGCTATTTTTATTGCATTGTACATTTTGGAGCTTTTCTCCCTGGGCCTCAGCTAAAAAAGGGCAATAGCTCAGTTGGACACTCCTGGTCAACAAATGTAAAATAAAAATAAATAAATAAAATAGGGAAATAGTAGAATGAACAAATTAACAGCAAGAAGATGGGACAGGGAAAATAAACAATGTTTTAAATGTTTGGGAAGTCATCGCCTTTCTTTTCACTTTTGAGTTGATAGAGAACATGAAGATGTGAGGGAAAGGAGGACATGTAGAATGCTTTTTTTAAGAAGCATTTACATGTGGCTGATCTAGAGATAGATGATGTTTACGGGTTTTTTAAAATTAGTGTAAGTGTTACAATGTTGATGGCTGAGTGGAGGGCTTCAACAATTTAAGGGCAAGCCCTGAGAAGATATTCTCCGTTTGGCTTAGCTTCATATGGGGAGAATCCAGTGAGGGGCATTAACAGGTTTATATCTTAAACTGTAATCTATTTATTTTACTGTGAGTCTGCTCATGAAAAAAATGAAGGTTACAGTTTTATTAATTTGAAGAGGAGGGGCCCAGGGAGTAGATCATATCTTTGTTGCATAGGAAGCTATTTGGCTTTGGATAGAACAGAACAGCAGTACTTTCTAATGGGAGCTTGGCTAATGAAGCAATAGATTTTATTTGAAGTTGTTCATACTCAAGACATATTTTTGAGAGGGTGCACTTATAGGGGTAGGCTGTGGGGGAGGCATGACATTTCTTCCTTCTACAGAAAGAAAGTGAGAGATCTTTCTTGAACAGAAGAGTGTTTTGTTTATTCTGTGTTTAGTTTGTTCTATGTTAAATACGAAGACAAGTTTTTGATCCAACATTATTCCTAAGTAATGGAAATGAGTGGTTGTTTCCAAGGGCCTGTAATGTTTAGTAATTATGTGCCACATTAGACTTTATAGTGAGTTGCAAACATTGCTGCTTTCATTTTACTGGTATTAAGGATTAGTTGGTTCTTTTCATCATGCCAAGAGGTTAGTCTGAAGAAATCTACTTAGAGAAGTAATCTTGTAGTCGATAGGTTTGGGCTCAGTCTATACAGTATCATACTGGCATACAGAATTAGGGAACTTCCTGGTATGATTTCTGGAAATTGGTTGACAAATGAAGAAAAAAGACAAAGTTATGGATTGAGCACTGAGGGATTTCTTGTGTGTGAGAGAAGCAAATTCTGATTTAATGGATCTGACTTTTATATAGAATTGCCTTTTGAAGAGATAATCATTCAACCAGTTTTTAGATGTTGAACTAAATCCAGAATTGATAAGTAACTTCACCTGTAGTGAGTGGATAAAATCAAAAGATTGGATTAAATCTTTAAAGGCTACCTATATGTGGTTACCTTTGCCATATTAAGAAGAATATGGTCTGATGATAAAAAACAGTCATGGTGCTTCTCTCAGCCCAGAATCCATATTGGTGTAGGGAGGTATTGCACATTTTTGTAAGTATACTGATATTTGTAAGTAGTCTAATTTTTCAAGCTGTTTAATGGGGTGAGAAGAATTAACACAGCTCTGAAATTGTATGCATAATTTGGGTTTGGTAGTTTCTGGCATGGAAGTAACTTTTTTCTCCATATGGTGAGTATGATTTTTTTTTTTGTTGAACACTGTGGCAAAGTTGTTACACTGGAGACTTTGCAAACATTACAACATGGAGGCTGTTGAGAGCCATTGAAAATGTTGAAAATGTAAACCACAAATATTATTAACAATTATGAAGTAATGATTACATGACATCACCCCATACCAGTAGCTAAGAAGGTATAACAGACCAGCTTTTGTAGTACTTGAGAAAAAGACAGACATAGCTTTGATTATTGAAATTGCTATACCCAGTGACTACAAGGTCTTATGAACTGAGAGACACAGATTGGTAAAACATCAGGACTTGCAAACAGAAACTAGAGCGATATGGAATAAGGATGCACAGATAGCTCCAGTTGTAGTAGGTGCAACCAGGCCAATAAAAAAGAATCTTCAAACATATCTAAATATATTACTGATATAAGTAACCCCTTATATTCTACAAAAAGAGGAGATTTCTGGGTACATTGCAAGTGCTGAGAAGAGCACTCTTATCAAATATTAAAGAGTGCAGCATAACTAATTTCATGAAATTGGTAATTGTGCCCAGCCTTATGAATGGGGTCCATTCCTGTCAAGCTATGTAAAAAACTTAGAGTCATTTGGTGAGTAAAATTTTCACACAGTGCTAAGTACACACCCTACCTATTTTTTAGCAGTGAGAAATTATGGATGTTTTGTAATGGTAGAATTAGTTAGGGTGCCTATGTACAAAGTTAGAGCTATTGCAATACGAATGATATATACAATAGCATGACCAAATTGGCATACATTTACTTATAAAAAAAGTGAGTGGAATTTTCTCTGCTTGTCTTTCTTATCACTAGAAATACATATGAATGTTTTTTAAAGAAATTAGACAGTTTTCAGTCATTTTACCTTTGTAAACCACAGGAAATCCTGCATTAAAGAACAAGAGTAGGAGTCATCCATCTCAACGACTGGTACCTGGTCCTCCTGAGTAACTAATATGTTGTCATCTTTGTAGAATATGGATGTGAGGTACAAGCCCCTAAAGAAAGAAGAGAAACATTAGAAGAACTCTGTATATTTAGATTTGGGGTTCCATTCTAATCTTTATGTGTATTGGATAGCATTTCATTAAAAACAGTTGACAATCAGTTACACACCATAGCTGAAGACTTTTTGATAAAAAAAATATTTATATAACAGCACTTTTCAAAAGGTGTTTAATAAGGAGAATGCTCTGGCTAAGGCTATTGACTCTGGATTAATATTTAGAAGAAAGTAGGAAAAGCAATATGTGCCATCACTGTCCAGCAAAAGTACTCATTTCGAGGTCTCAGTAGCTTAGCTTAAGAAAATGATCTGTTTTAGCAAGAGAACACTACTGCTGATTACAAATGAACTCATGGAAAGAGGTCCGTTCTTGACTCTAGCTGTTTCTGTCAAAACAAATGAACAGACGGGAAGATATCTGTCTACAAATAAGAGTTTCTTCCACAAAATGATTAGGGCCATCTTAAACACTTTTTCTAACATGTTCATTTATGTAGGTCTTTGCATATCTCTCATGTGAGACTTTTTGAAGCACATCATTCATTTCTCAGTACTTTAGGAAGAGTGTGATTTTATACACTTCCCATTGGTATTTGAAAGCATAAAGTCATTAAAATTCATGACCTGGTAAGAGGAGGTCCATTTTCTGTAATAAGCCAGATTATAGGCAGGCAGACATCAGAACCATTTGGCAAGCAAAATTTTCACAGGGTGCTAAGTACTCTCCCCTGTCTATAAAGCACTGTGGTGCCAAGCTTCTTCAGATATTTGTTATCATGATCCCAGATGGACAAGGAAAGATGGAACCAAGGTACATTTTGGTTTATTTTGAGGATTGCTCTCAATTTAGGAGTACAAAAATCTAACAGTTTCTCTCCCTTTTTTCTCTGTCATAATTTAAACCTTTAAAGTTGTTTTTCTTCTCTTTCTTTAATTTTTCTGTAGAAAGCTCTAGTTCCTGTGTGCAGAGCTCTTGTTAACAATTAGGTAGCCCCAGAGAACTTTAACTTATGGGCATTCTAACAAGGCAAATCCCACACCACACTAATATATTTTCTGACATTACCTTTGCTTTGTATATTTATATGCCTTTATGTATACATAGCACTCTATACATTCAACCCTATAAACCATGAATGGCAGGGACACAGTCTGGCTTTTATCTGCAGTGATGTTACACTGTAACCAACCTTTGTGCCACATCAGGATGGCCAGCATGACGACAGCCAGTCAAATCACAACACTGGAGCTACAATCAAGCATATTCTTTATCTTAGGCAGAGATACAAACTGCATCATTGTTATGTGCATCAGTGTAGACTCAGTGACTGTTCAGACAGCAGTAACAAATTCATTATATTATTATTTATAAAACAGTAACAGCAAATTTTGAAATGTATGTGTGTGTGCTTGTCTGTTTAGTTTAGTGAGTCCTATGCATTTTAGTGTTTGCCCTTCCTCTAGCACTTCTTCATTTAGTTCTCCAGGGATTTACTTCACACTTAGTACCCATCACCTCTTTCAAAGATTTTTGCTGGCAATATAACCTCACTCATATGGATTTAGAACCAAATGCATGCTCTGTTCTTGGAGCTATCTAGAAGTTACAGACACATTTCTGTGCCACGTTTAGACTTCCTTTTCCATTTTTCTCCACTTGTAAAATGGACAAACAAAGCAGACCAAATGCTAACAGTACTGTATGTGTGATGCTACTGACTACCCTCCATTTTCTAAATAAAGCTCAACATTTTCCTACTCTTTAGTCCTTGCCAGATGCAAGCATGCCAGAACCATTACCAGTCTGTTTTACACTCCATTCCAAACCACACTACACTAATGGACAGTATGCAGACAGATTTTTGTACATTCATCTTCCACAGCAAATACAAAGTCAGTAAGCAAGTTTTTGCAAGCAAAGCCAATGATATAGCAACAGAAAACAACCTCAGTTGCCATTTGTTTTGTAGGTTGATACTGATGTAAAATTGCAAGAATTTTTTTTCTTATATTAACAGTACAGTAGATTTTCTACATTTCACTAGCACCCACAATACAGAAATGTAAGTTTTGTGGATGTTGAGGTGGTTAAAAATCACAGGCTGAGTAAGTATAGTACCAATATATATATATATATATATATATATATATATATATATATATATATATATAAAACCCACTTTCTCCAGCTCTTACCTCCACTAAACCAGTTGGCACCCTAAACACCAAAAAAGAGCGGTAGTTAAAAGCCAACTGGTATGATTAGCTAGAATTATTTCAGAGGCAGAAACCTTTATAGTGGAGATGGATAAAGTACTTGAAATGTTTTATAAGAGAGGTTATCCCAGTGAGCTTTTAAAAGAAATTTCAAATGAAGTAATGATCTAAAGAGAAGTATAGTTGAAAGTGTTAACCATATGGCTTTAAATGAATTTAGGAACTTAAATACAAGTGATTTTGGATGGAAATGTTTATTTCTGCCTATAGTTTAGATAGTTACCATATAATTGATTGCATATATAAAAATTGCAAAGTTATTTCAGTGATCCCCAGTTAAAAGAAAAACTGGGGAAGATCTTGTCATGTGTTTAGAAGAAACAAGACTTTTAAAAATGATTTAGAGTTCAAGAGGCATGCAAATGCTGCGATAAAATTAATGGTTGGTATTTTTATTATACAAAAAATGTGGTGTACCTCACCCAATGCCAGGGGTGTAGTGCCTTTTATGTTGGAAAAACCTCCAGAAGTTTTAAAGAGAGACTATATGAGGATGTACAAGATATAAAAAGATATATAAAAATAAAGAACTACAACTGTATTATAAACACATATTGCCACTTTTTCAACTCACAAGTTTAAGTCTTTAATTACTGAACATGTAAAATTTTAACCTCAGGGTAGGATTACTTCCAAACACCTTGATCCCTGTGAACTTAAATGGTAAATGAGGTTAGATGCCACCCAGAATCCAGGCTTGAATGATGCCTGTTCTATTAACCCTATTGTAAAATGAAATTTTATTATGGTAATTAAATGTGTTAATTAAGTATGGTACTTGGTTGGTGGACTAAAATGTGATGTGAAGGGCTGTATGATCTTAAACTGTTGTTAATGTGAGTTTATTAGTTCTGAAGAAGTTATGATATGTTAGAATGAAAGCGCTTCACTGTATTTCATTTTATTTAATAACTAGTATTTCAGTTTATCATTGTTGATTGTTGGTCTAATTTTCGTTGAGCACTGCTACAGGTGTTGGTGTTTGTTTGTGTCCTTGGTTTCATCTGATTGGTTGCTAGTTATTGTTCTGTAGGGAGGGTTGCTGTCCTCTGCTCACTGCATCTCAGTAGCTTAAAGAAAAATTTGTTGTACGTTTGTAAAGGGGTAGACTGCTCTGCACTCCGTTAACCCCTACACACTCATCATCTTAGGATCAAAGGATTCATAAGAAAAACAAGGCAAATGAGTCTTGAAACCATTTATGCCTTGCCCTTTTTTTTGTAGCTTATAGGCATAACAGTAATGCAAATGACTGTTACAAGTTATCAGTGGGGTATTATGGATGGAGTACAAATTATGCATACAGCAAACTTTATCTCTTCCATTTGTTTATTGAGTTAGTAAGGGAATGGTTGAAGGAGGAAGTAACTGTAAGTTTTGTGCTCGCATACTACATTTTACTTTTCTAATAATAAAGTTCTTAAGTGACAAGTCGAATATAACAGGAGTAACTAAATATAACATTTAAAAAATGGTTCAGTAGCAGTGCTTATTGGGATTACTATAGAGCAGTGTAAACACAACTCCATGTATCAGTCACTGTTGACACATTTCAACTTTTAAGAAAATCATTGTGCCATAGTAATTTAACAATTCTTCAGAGAGGCTCACTCCAAAATTGCAGCAATACCAAGAATAATTGTTGCAGCTTTCCCACTTGCCTATTTAGCACAATAAGCATATATAAGAAATTCCATAACAGTATAGAATGTGCTCACTTATCCACCTCGAAGATCCAGGCATTTAGAAACACAGAAATTCACAAACATAAAATATTCTCAGTGATCATATATACACATGTGTTTGTGTGGTAAACCTATGCAGGACCAGCAGGAAATTGATTGTGTGGTCATTAATAACCCTTAACATCATGTTTGCAATTGAAACTGGTGAGGACAACAGGATATGAGAATTCAGAGATTACTGAGATGTTGAGGTAATTATTCCTCTGCACAGGGCATTATTAATGTCATAAATAGTATATAGTGGTCTTTTTTGGTGGGAATATGTAAAAAGGAAAATTAGGATAGTAACAAGTGCACAGTGAACAGGTACCAACACACAGAAATGTAAGAGATAGCTGAGTGTAATAAAACAGAGAAGAGAAAGAGAAATATTATTTGAGTACGCCGCAGAGTAAAGGGCAGGTGTGAGTAGCACAGTTAAAGAAGAGGCTCAAAGGAAAGAAAATTGGACACAGTCATTACTTTGAAGGAGAAGATTACACAAATTAAAGGGGCTGTGCTCCAAAGACAGAGGAGAAAGGCTCTGGAACTCATTGCCCCACAAAGTGTAAGATTGCAAGTCTTCATATGGGTTCAAGGATGACTGGGGCACAGAACTGAAATCATAGGGTTGGGGCAGTCTCTTAGGGAAACAGCTACAAAACTCAGGTAGACTTGGCAGAGCATAGCTATTCTTTCATCAATATGTTTATAATAATTTAAAATGTCCTTCTCATACGGGAATGGGCTATGTTGTAATATGATGTTGCAACTTCCTTCAGACAGAATATTTTGTCCTTCTGACATTAATTTTAAGGGCTGTTTTTGTCTGAGTAGTAATCCAGTTAATTATATCCGTATGTATTTTTATGTATTTCTGTACTGATGTGTACTCATCTGTCTGAATCCATTGTATGAGGCATAGATTTCTGTAGCCTCAGAAACCACACTTACATTACAAGTAACAATAAATATGGGAGGGGTTCATGAAGAGGGATTTCAAGTACAATAGTTGCTTTTCCTTTCTGTCATTTATCTCATTTCTGAATCATGCCACAGAAAATCATTAAAGCTGTAATAATGATAGATTTGAATACATTATGATAAACCTTAATCTATGAGATGGATATCTGATCATAACTAGATTTTCAACACAAAGTGTCTCCACCATTATTAACATTAGGATTATTTATCAGGGTAAGCACAAAGACCTGAGTTTGGTCCCAAACAGTATGGTTTTAATCCCATAGAGGCTGCATAACCTTATTTGGTAATGATTACTTTGAAGTTCAAATATGCCATATTTCTGTTTGTCCAAATCTGCTACAGCATTAAAGGTGTAATATCCAGCAAAATATTGCAGGATCACATGACAGTAAGTAGTAATTAAACCATCTCTTTTTGAGAGAAGTGAAGATTTCAATACATAGCATTTACATCTGGGGACTGAATTGTGCTCATTGCCAGGATATTGCAAGGCTATTTGTAATACCATACTCATTCTAATGAGTAATATTATTGAGACAACCAGTGGGGAGATTAGAACTGCTGCTGCCACCAAGGTGCAAACTGTGCTGTCTCCACAGTACTGTTCATACTTTCATGGAACAGCAGGCAGAGCAATGCTTCTGCTGCACACTTGAACCCCTGCTTGCTAGTTTAAACACACAACTTACCACTGTCTTAATCTAAACCACAGTGTCAGCATTCATAAAACAAAGACTTATAAAAGAGAAGAAAAAAGAAAGATTAAAAGTAATCTGTTAGCAGTTTATTTTCTTTACGTACCTTTTGAGAGCTTTAACAAACTTGGTTGTAGGCTGAAAAAGGTGTTTCAGGCTCTTGGATACAGAATGTTTTCTGGCTTGTGACTGATTCCTGCAGCTTTCTAAAAGCAGATGAAAAGACAAAAATATGAGCTATATATATATATATATATATATATATATATATATATATATATATATATCTGGGAAATTACAAGATAAACAAAAATAAAAAAAATGGCTATACAATATATTAAGAAAGTAGGTAAGGTTGGACTCATCCATAAGTTTTTCTATAACTGCTTTATCTAATTAAGGTATTGAGGGGACTGGAACCTATCCCAGCAATGTTTACAAGACAGGAACCAGCTTTATACAGGGTGCCTGTCTACTGCATGGTATACAAATTCACATGCACTCCTAACTCTAAAGTAACATTGGCAATCCAGCTACCTGCATGTTTTTTTTTAAATGTTTGCAAAATCAGGAGAAAAAGATCACATTGCAACAAACACATACTTGCAAACTTCACATAAAAGCCAGCTCAGCCTAAGAATAAACTGCATCACTGACTGATCCAATGCCACAAAAGTGTTTTCCATTTTACCACCCTAAACATAACACTGAACCCCAAAAGATAAAGAAGTGAAAAGAAAGCACAAGCCTACATTTTTTAAATTATATTTCATATTTTTCCGAGACTTCCCAGTCTGCATTTTTGGAGATGGTCAGCAAAGGACCTGCGTACTCAAGCCTTTCTCCTCAACAACAGAGAATGCAACATCAGGCCACACACTGTGCACTAGCTGGCAGTATAGGATGTCCCACAATGGTGATGCACAAACTTGAAACCTTTCAGGAGGTAGCCAACAGTATCATGATGGTCGAATGCTTGAATGAAAAATAACATGGAGAGAATGTGCATTTGTTGAATTAGGTTGCTACACAGAGTTTTGCTATTATTCTATTGTATACAAACTCTGCCATTATTAATATTTTGTCAGGGTGCAAGGGCAAAGGTCCCAACATTCATCCCAGAGAAAAAAATATGTATTTTTGAAAGGTGAAGTAATTACTTTCTGTGATCAATTTACTTTTTGAAAAACTGTGTTTTGATAGACTGACATGAATCCTTTTCAGCACAGTATGCGTCATATAATTACTCGGGAATTGAGAAACTAAAAAAAAAATCTAAAAGAACAGTAAATCATCTTCTTAATTCTGGTCATAATTACACTCCATCCTCACTTTCAGAATTAGATGATGACACAGTTTTTGAGTGTGTGATAATCATTTTTATGATTTGGTTCAATAGCTTGTCTCGAGGCACTCTAACCCTAGCAATATCAAATCTTTACAACCTGAACTCAAATTACTGTACTGAAACTTCTACTGAAAAACAAAGCAAAATATCTACTGGCAGATAGTGTAGATAAAATGTATTACCTTTCTAACCTAACAAACCTTGCCTGACAAATCAAATGATTGACAGAAATGTTTTGTTCATTTCCTTAGAAAGCTCAAACCAGATTCACCTGCTCTAGACAAAACACCACCTCTTTTTCATTAAATTATTTATAGAAAAGGATAACAGAAATTACCATATATACTTTTTATCTTCAAAGCAGATGGTCTTCTCAAACCTATTGCCCAAAGTTCTGTAACAAAATAAAATAAGGAAATCCCTCCACTGAACTACACATCTACCAAAGTGCACATTCTTTTAAGGACAGTACCCTTTACTCATGAACAATGAGACAGATCTACCGCAAATTCCAAGTATGCACATAAACTATCCATAGACATACACAATTTCTCCTGCAGATTCCATTTTCTTGGGAACTCCCTATATTTTTTCAATCCTTTTAATACCCACTGACATCCTTTCTTTTCGGTCCTGTTACCATATTGCTTCAAACTCCGCTCCACACCTTTAGTCTCCATACTGCTCCCCAACCATATGCTCCACCTCTCTTGTAAATGCAGACTCAACTTTACCCTACCCTATCATACCCCCAATTAATCCCCTGCAATACATCTGCTTTAATCACTTACATTACTTTCTATCTTCACTCCAGGATTTCCAAATAATGCTCTTGATCCACTATCTTATTAACAGTCCACTGCTTACTCCTCCATTGCAAATAGATTATTTGTGGGCATTCATAGCTACTCCATATACTTCCTTTAGCATGTTCCTCAACCCCATCCACAGCTCCTGAACTTTATGAAAGTATGAGTATCACATATGCAAATATCTACCTCCTTGGGTCCACATTTTCACATGGTAGGTTATTCCAACCAAATCCCACCTGAATTCTTAAAGTTTACATACCAAATCATTACACACTTGCTCACAATCTTGATAAATAGATCCAACACAGAACATGGAGGTACTGATCAGCCCATAGCCTATTAACTGCTTTTTGAGAAAAACTGAATAGCATATACACAAACAGCAGAATAACTCCTAAACTTTAGTTTTTTTTGCAGATTTTTTCCAACCTTACTAACCATCAAGCTTCCACCTCAATGCTCTAATTCATCCCCTCTAGAGGTAAAAGCCTACAGACACATTCTTTCTCCCCAGAAGGTGAGAGTCAGGTGCTGAGAGTAGAACTGTCATATGCTGTCTGAGGTTGGAATATTATATTTGTACCCCTATATCCCTTCACTTGCTGAAAATGCAACTTTTGCATCTCACCTGCCTGCAAGAAGTGCATGTGTGCTTTCACACATGCTGATCCCTGGTATATGGCACACCACTATTGTAATCCAGGCCATCATGGTCATCACTATGGACCAACCACAGTGTCTCATCTTAAGATGGGCAAGTTGACATTTGCCACTTGTTTCCTACCCCTCCTTGCCAGTGACCCACCTGCCCAGCCTGCCAGTAACTCCACTGCCCAGGCCACTAGCTGAAAGTGAGGGCTTTATTCCTCTTTACCATTGAATAACTACCATAGTTTTTGGCCTAAATCTGGCACATAAACCACCTTACCTGCTGTTATGAAATTCACCTATGAGGAGCTCATCTCTGGTAATGTTGGTGCCATAGTCGTCCTTGACCTAACCAAGGCCTTCTATACAACATATCACACCATGTTGCTACAAACCCTTGAAAACACCTTAGTTATCTAAAAAGCAGAACACAAACAATAAAATGCAATAGAACAATCTCATCCCACCCTTCAGGTAAGTTGTATATCTCAATGCTTAGTATTTGCTCCAGTCTTATTGACAGCTTGCATGAATGATGTGGCTAATCATAATTAGAAAGCAAGCTTATTCCAAATGCAGTTGACTAGACCATCACTCTCTGTGTGGTTGTTCTCCGAAGTCTGTTAACACTAGATTTCAGGTTTCTTTTGACTCCATTCAAACTTGGTTTAACAGTATGAGCTGGTGTCTGAATGCCACGAAAACTAAATGGATGATCTACTCTCCAAAAACTATACCTAAACCATTTAACAATTTTTTAGCATCTTCACCTAAAAAGAAGACATTAGAGAAAAACTTATTAATAATCATCTTGATTCAACTTTAAAAGAAGGAAGTTTTGGTGCCATTTTAGAAAATGACTGAAATCTGATATTCATGTTAAAAAGTGTGTAGCAAAAACAGTCTCAAATTGGGTAAATTGCATGAGGTACAGTCTTTTCTTACTGTTATTACCAGAGTAACCTCTGCCAATTCATATCAGTTTTCATGTTTACTGAACACCTCTCACCTACTGATTAACTTAGACTCTCTATTTCATAGGTTCATAGGTTGGTACTAGGCTATCAGCCCTAGGACCTATACAAGCCTAGCCATAACAATTCCCTGGCTATTTCTTCCCACAATATTTACTTTCCTGGACCCCTGTCTAGCAGGACGACTGACGTGATCCCCGGAGTGAATTTCCTATCTCTCATCCAATCGTCAAGGTTCCTTTTGAAGAGGGCCAAAGAGGCGCTCTACTTGACATGTATGGGCAGTCTATTCCAGTGTCTAGGGAGTCTCTGGGTCAGGAACCTATCCCTCCAGCATGTTTTGTTCATTGTGATGACAAGGTTTAGATCCCTGAAGCATGTGGCTCTGAGGGATTGGGATTTCTTTAAGTGTAGCATGTCCAACAGCTCTGAATTTGACATAGCCTTGTATGTTAAGCAGAGATCACCTCTGAGTAGACAATATGCGACAGAGTATAGCTGGAGTTTTTTTAGATGGTCAGCATAGGGCATCTGCTTCAGGCCTGTGATTCTTTTAGTGAGGTGTTTCTGCGGCCTTTCCAGTTGTTGCAGATGTCATGAGAGGTACATACCAAACGGGGCGTTGTATTATATAATGGAGAAAAACACAAACTTGCAGACTGCAGAACCCACCAGACAACCAACAAAAGTCCAAACCCAGCTGTAAATAGTAGTCACACAAAAATCCAAAGCCAGGTGTAAATTCACGTAGAAAATCCACATATAAAATCCACACAAGATGCACGGATAAACCAAAAAGCCAACTTTATTTTCTAGACATGAAGTTTAGCGCTTTTTGTCCCACTATGTTGTGGGACTTCTTCAGACAAACAAGAACAAACTGCTGAAACCGTTTAAATAATCAAATTGGCGCCAAACAAGAGCGTTGTATCCTAGCAACAGTAAGCAAACAACTCCATTGCATAACCTTATATAACATTTAAAATCTACTAAAATATTATAAAATATGTTGTGTGTATTAACTAAAATAAAACTTGTATATAATGAACTAAAAATTTATGTAAAATACAATGAATAAACCTAATATAGTTGTATTATGTTATTGCAATCACATACAAGTAAAAACACACCAAACAGTAATGCTTACTGATCAAATACATGGGATGCATCGAATTGGATTAAATGAATGGATAAAACCTAACTGATATTATTACTAGTAAAACCGCTGTATTTTATTTATAAAAACACTGAAAAATGAAAAATATAATAATAAAATATATGTATAAACAAAAGCGGCAATCTAACAACTGTAGACATTACTAGCAATATTCATGAACTAGTGTGCAGAAGCTATAATACAAATAAACTTGTAAATAATAGCTCATCTATGCAAACTTCTTAACTTAAGTATGGGATAGAGAGAACAAATCTCGTTTAATCCTTGTAAAACACTGGCATTACAACGAAGTTGCCAGTATAATTCCAGGACTTCAAGTAATACTTGATCTGGACCATCCCTCCCATCTGAAATAATGGTGTCAATTGCTCTAAATGAAAATGTGTGATTGTTTTCTATAATGTGTTTTGCTAATGCGTTGTCTAACCTATTTTTCCTAATAGCATATAAATGCTCGTAGACACGCTCACATAATTTTCTATCTGTTTTGCCAATATAAAAGGCAGGACATAATTTGCACTAGGCTAAATAAATCACTCCTTTCGATTGACAATTAAATTTGTGTCTTACTTTATGTGTCACGTTCCTAATGGTGAACGATTTGCCTGTAGCCATCTGTATACAGTATTTACACATGTTACATTGGAACATTCCTTTTCTTAAAAATGATGATTTTGTGTCACATTGTATTATCTGTTTGAAATTCCTACCTCTTTTCCAAATGATTTTTGGCTTAGGTGGTAATTTTTTACATATATCATTATCAAATTTAATCATGTTCCAATTTTTATTGATAATGAAAATAATGGTATCACTATCAGAACTAAAAGGGGTGATGAAAGACAAATTAATAGGAGGAGTATGGATGTTACTTGTTTCTACTGTTTGGTATTGATTAGTACCAAGAATTGGAAGATAGAGGCCTGTTTCCCTTTTATTTGTAACTTCCTTAACTAGTTGGTCCAAAAGTTGTCGAGGGTAACCTCTACTAATAAACATACCCTTTAGTAATTGGCATTCGTCATGAAAATGGCCAGTTCTAGAAATCATACGAGCTGCCCAGACTAACTGTCCTTTTACAACAGATTTCTTTTGATATGTAGGATGGTTACTACTGTAATGCAGGAAAGTGTTGGAATAAGTTTCTTTTCTATATATTTTTGCATAAAAAACTTTGTTGTTGTAATCTTTACATAAATCAACGTTTAAATACGTTATTCTGTCATGATTAAACGTGTACCTGAAGTTTAAAAAATCAGTACTAGAACTGAAGAAGGAAATTAGTTCAGTGATCATGGCATCATTGCCTTCAATTAAAATAAAAATATCATCTAAAAATTGTGTATAGTACTTGATTTTACTCATGACGTTGACATTCTTACCCAACACTTCCTGCTCCCAGTATGCCATGACCAAGTTGGCAAAGCTCCTCCCACAGGGGGAGCCCATGGCAACACCTATTTTCTGCAAGTAGATTTTATTATCAAAAGTAAAATAGTTGTAAGACAAAACAATATCTAACATTTCTTCCACTAATTTAATTTCTGTTTGGGGTGCATCGTGTTTCCTCAAAATAAAACTGACCCATTCTATACCATCCTGATGAGGTATACAGGTGTATAGATCTTTTACTTCAACTGTTAGGAAGTTCAAATTATCCTCGAATTTTAAATTATTGATATTTTGAAGGACGGACCAGGAATCTTTACATATGACTTTTTCCTTATATGCTGCGTTGTTAAGTGTTAGTAACATTTTACTAATATACTGCTGTTGAGTCATGATAATCAGCCCTCCACCTTTATCCGGTTGTAAAAATCTCACTCCTGTCTCCTTTAGTGTCTGTAATGCCTTTCTTTCCAACATTGTGATGTTGGAACGTGTATTGGTCCTAGTTAAATTAACATGTAACATATTTCTCAAATCATTTTCACAAATTTTCTCAAAAAAGTTTAAAAAAGGATGCATCTGTGGTATAAATGTACTAGCTATATGCAAATTATTGTCAACTGTAAGCTCATTAGCAAAAAACATATTTAAATTTAATCTTCTGAAAAATAACTTCAAATCAATGATAGTTTGAACCATATCTGCTGGAAAGGGCATCAACTTTCTTGCTCAATGTTTCAACTTGGCGAGTCAAAGTTTCAATTAAATGACAAACTACTGCGAACAAATAAGTTTTATTTTAGTTAATACACACAACATATTTTATAATATTTTAGTAAATTTTAAACATTATGTAAGGTTATACAATGGAGTTGTTTGTTTACTGTTGCTAGGATACGGTGCTCTTGTTTGGCACCAATTTGATTATTTAAACAGTTTCAGTAGTTTGTTCTTGTTTGTCTGAAGAAGTCCCACAACATAGTGGGATGAAAATCGCTTAACTTCATGTCTAGAAAATAAAGTTGGCTTTTTGGTTTATCCGTGCATCTTGTGTGGATTTTATATGTGGATTTTCTACGTGAATTTACACCTGGCTTTGTGTGACTACTATTTACAGCTGGGTTTGGACTTTTGTTGGTTGTCCGCTGGGTTCTGCAGTCTGCAAGTTTGTGTTTTTCTCCAGTTTGTCGGTTTATTTGTTCGCAGTAGTTTGTCATGGCTGAGGACGCAGTTCCTATTCTGACTTCATCTCCACTAAACAGCCAAAATTCAAACGCTACAATGTTCAATTTAATTGAAACTTTGACTTGCCAAGTTGAAACATTGAGCAAGAAAGTTGATGCCCTTTCCAGCAACAGTAACAATAATATTAATTCTGTGCCTTATTCAGCAGGTGTTTCTAATAGCACAGAAACAAATTTAATTAATCAAAAACATGTGTAAATATATCGGACCCTGACAAAATAACACCTTCAGGTATGCATAACTTAGAACCCAGTGAACATGAGTGTAATTTATTACAACGACCTGACAATAATACTGAGAGATCTACAAACAGTAATATTCGATCCAGTGGGCTTATTGGAGCACCCAAATTGACCGAATGGTTAACAGAACCACTGTCACTTCAAATGCCAACTCACAGTGGTATCAGGGAGCAACCGGCTACGGATCCTATAGACATTTTGGTACTGCTTAAACAGTTTGATCAGACATTAGTGAAATACAAGAAATTGCAAATTGAAATAGCATATTTTCGCGAATGTCTAAGTGAAGGTATAGTTCCCAAAGGTTTGAAATCATGGCAATATCCAACTGGCCTTGTGGATGGATCTCCCTTTCATCGAGAACTAATAAAACTTTTCAACAAACATGGCTGTGAATTATTAGAAGTTATCAGTAAACATTACCAGATACAGTCTACTACACTTATGCAGGAAGCAACTAGGATAGATGAGACTATCCAACAGCATATCAATTTTGTTCGTTATCAGTATGATTACGACAGGATTTTTACAAGTATTGATCAATACATGGACAAAATCAAAGAAGGGAAACTAAAGAAATTGAGCAGGGATAGACAAGTATACAGTAATGGTACAGCATATCCTAAACCTCCCCCCTCCCAGGTAAGAGTTAATTCTGTTATGACACACAATCAATGTGAGAATAATATGCCAGAACAAGGAACTCATGGACAAGATACACATGATATTACCAATTCTAAAAATTCTGGCCCAGTTTTACATCATATTGAACAAACTGGTACATCTATAAGTCCTTCACCCCAGACTGTTCAATCACAACAACAAGTAAATTTTTGGATGGGTGTTCCCCATTACAACTTGAGAAGGAACAATTATTATTCCAACAAGAATTACTCCAATACATGAGGGAAGAGGGGGAGGTAAGTACTGACTGGCTTGAACATCCAAATATATTGTATAAATCGGCTAAAGACTTTAAAATTTTCAGTTATAGTACTGCAACAGTAGAACCACTCGTTATTGAATTACTTACTCGAGGTTCTACCTTTGTTCCTAGTAAAAGAGCAGATATGGTTCAAACTATCATTGATTTGAAGTTATTTTTGAGAAGATTAAATTTAAATATGTTTTTTGCTAATGAGCTCACAGGTGACAATAATTTGCATATAGCTAGTACATTTATACCACCGATGCATCCTTCTTTAAACTTTTTTGAGAAAATTTGTGAAAATGATTTGAGAAATATGTTACCTGTCAATTTAACTAGGACCAATACATGTTCCAACATCACAATGTTGGAAAGAAAGGCATTACAGACACTAAAGGAGACAGGAGTGAGATTTTTACAACTGGATAAAGGTGGAGGGCTGATTATCATGACTCAACAGCAGTATATTAATAAAATGTTACTAACACTTAACAACACAGCATATGAGGAAACCTCCAGGAATCAACTCCATCAATCATATAATACTATAAGATCTTTGTTTAATGATTTTTTTATTGAAGGTAGGATAGACATGACAACATTAAATTATTTAACAATGCTGACACCTAGATTACCTATACTTTTCGGCATCCCAAAAATTCATAAATCACTAGTGGACCCACCTATGAGACCATTAGTTGATGCCAGGAATAGTATAACCTATCCATGTGCTAAGATGGTCGACATGGTCCTCCAAAAATATGTCCATAAGGAAAAAGTCATATGTAAAGATTCCTGGTCCTTCCTTCAAAATATCAATAATTTAAAATGCGAGGATAATTTGAACTTCCTAACAGTTGATGTAAAAGATCTATACACCTGTATACCTCATCAGGATGGTATAGAATGAGTCAGTTTTATTTTGAGGAAACACGATGTACCCCAAACAGAAATTAAATTAGTGGAAGAAATGTTAGATATTGTTTTGTCTTACAACTATTTTACTTTTGATAATAAAATCTACTTGCAGAAAATAGGTGTTGCCATGGGCTCCCCCTGTGGGGGGAGCTTTGCCAACTTGGTCATGGCATACTGGGAGCAGGAAGTGTTGGGTAAGAATGTCAACATCATGAGTAAAATCAAGTACTATACATGATTTTTAGATGATATTTTTATTTTAATTGAAGGCAATGATGCCATGATCACTGAACTAATTTCCTTCTTCAATTCTAGTACTGATTTTTTAAACTTCATGTACACGTTTAATCATGACAGAATAACGTATTTAGACATTGATTTACGTAAAGATTACAACAACAAAGTTTTTTATGCAAAAATATATAGAAAAGAAACTTATTCCAACACTTTCCTGCATTACAGTAGTAACCATCCTACATATCAAAAGAAATCTGTTGTAAAAGGACAGTTAGTCCGGGCAGCTCGTATGATTTCTAGAACTGGCCATTTTCATGACGAATGCCAATTACTAAAGGGTATGTTTATTAGTAGAGGTTACCCTCGACAACTTTTGGACCAACTAGTTAAGGAAGTTACAAATAAAAGGGAAACAGGCCTCTATCTTCCAATTCTTGGTACTAATCAATACCAAACAGTAGAAACAAATAACATCCATACTCCTCCTATTAATTTGTCTTTCATCACCCCTTTTAGTTCTGATAGTGATACCATTATTTTCATTATCAATAAAAATTATAACATGATTAAATTTGATAATGATATATGTAAAAAATTACCACCTAAGCCAAAATCATTTGGAAAAGAGGTAGGAATCTCAAACAGATAATACAAAGTGACACAAAATCATCATTTTTAAGAAAAGGAATGTTCCAATGTAACATGTGTAAATACTGTATACAGATGGCTACAGGCAAATCGTTCATCATTAGGAACGTGACACATAAAGTAAGACACAAATTTAATTGTCAATCGAAAGGAGTGATTTATTTAGCCCAGTGCAAATTATGTCCTGCCTTTTATATTGGCAAAACAGATAGAAAATTACGTGAGCGTGTCTACAAGCATTTATATGCTATTAGGAAAAATGTTAGACAACGCATTAGCAAAACACATTATAGAAAACATTAATCACACATTTTCATTTAGAGCAATTGACACCATTATTTCAGATGGGAGGGATGGTCCAGATCAAGTATTACTTGAAGTCCTGGAATTATACTGGCAACTTCATTGTAATGCCAGTGTTTTACCAGGATTAAACGAGATTTGTTCTCTCTATCCCATACTTAAGTTAAGAAGTTTGCGTAGATGAGCTATTATTTACAAGTTTATTTGTATTATAGCTTCTGCACACTAGTTCATGAATATTGCTAGTAATGTCTACAGTTGTTAGATTGCCGCTTTTGTTTATACATATATTTTATTATTATATTTTTCATTTTTCAGTGTTTATATAAATAAAATACAGCAGTTTTACTAGTAATAATAATATCAGTTAGGTTTTATCCATTCATTTAATCCAATTCGATGCATCCCATGTATTTGATCAGTAAGCATTACTGTTTGGTGTGTTTTTACTTGTATGTGATTGCAATAGCATAATACAACTATATTAGGTTTATTCACTGTATTTTACATACATTTTTAGTTCATTATATACAAGTTTTATTTTAGTTAATACACACAACATATTTTATAATATTTTAGTAGATTTTAAATGTTATATAAGGTTATACAATGGAGTTGTTTGTCTACTGTTGCTAGGATACGGCGCTTTTGTTTAGCGCCAATTTGATTATTTAAACGGTTTCAGCAGTTTGTTCTTGTTTGTCTGAAGAAGTCCCACAATATAGTGGGACGAAAAGCGCTTAACTTCATGTCTAGAAAATAAAGTTGGCTTTTTGGTTTATCTGTGCATCTTGTGTGGATTTTATATGTGGATTTTCTACGTGAATTTACACCTGGCTTTGGATTTTTGTGTGACTACTATTTACAGCTGGGTTTGGACTTTTGTTGGTTGTCCAGTGGGTTGTGCAGTCCGCAAGTTTGTGTTTTTTTCCAGTTTGTCAGTTTATTTGTTCGCAGTATTATATAATGGGTCTAATGAGGGATGAGTACAGTGGGACAATGACCTCCTTTTTTCTGGATGAAAAGCCCTTAGTGATGAAGTGTGCCACATAGAAGGATTTCCTGACTGTTGTGGTGATGTGGTTATTGAAGGTGAGACCACTGTCCACCTGTGTCCCAAAGTCTTTTATCACACTTTCAGTGTTTAGTTTACTGCCACCTATGTGGTAATTCATGGGTACATGTATTTTCCCAAAGGAGATAACTATACATTTATTGGCATTGAGCTTGAGCCCATGGCTCTGGCACCAAGCATCTGTTTCTGTAAGGCCCTTTTCTAGAATATCCACATCATTTGGGGATTCAATACTGGCTCCCAGTTTACAGTCATCTGCAAACTTTGTTAGCCAGAGTCCCTTAGTGTTGGCCTGTACTTCAGAGAAGTAGATGCCAAACAAGAATGGTCCCAGTGCTGAACCCTGAGGTACTCCACTTGTCACTTGTCTGGAGCTGTATTTGGAGTCAGCTACTTTTACAGTGTGTGTTCTGTCAGTAAGCCAGTTGGCAACCCATCGAGTGACGTAGGGATTAATACCCAGCTTAGTAAGTTTATCTATGATTACAGAGTGGGGGATGGTGTCGAAGGCCTTGGTGAGATCCAGACAGGCTGTGTGGACCACCTTACCCTCGTCTGCAGCTCTGGAGACTGATTAGAAGTCAATCAGGTTCAGGAGACAAGATCTGCCCTTCACAAACCCAAACTGGGTGGGGTCCAGTGTTTCAAAGGTTGCCAATGTCTTCGTTTATAAGTTCCATTATAATATGTTCCATGGCCTTGCAGATCAGGCTCATCAGTCTGATGGGGCGATAGTTCCCAGGATACAAGGTGGATCCCTCCTTATGGAGTGGGATAACTGTAGCTGTACGCCACTTAGTGGGCATGAAGCCTGAGGTGAGGCTATGATTAAACATGACACTTAGGTGAGGTGCCAGTTCATTTTGCAGTTCATGTAGTACACAGACCAGGATGTCGTCTGGTCTCATGGATGCTGTATTCTTAGCTTTGGAGAGTGCGGATTTTACCTGTGTGGCCATTATTACTGAAATTTGCCAATCTTTCGGTATTGAGATGGGCCCTTTAGGGGGTGAAGTTGGCACTGAATCGATCTACTAGGATACTGGCAATATCCTTGGGATCAGTATATTTAATGCCATTCTGTTGTAGCTCAAAGCAGATCTGAGGATTGCCATTTAGATTCTTGACATAGCTATAGAATGCCTTGTGGTTGTCTTTGGAATCTTTGGCAATTTTATTTTCGTCAAAAGTTAGAACAGGCTTTTAAAAGAACAGCTTGATTTGCTGTAAAATCCACAAGTAGCAGCTACCATTCCTACTGACTGAGTAACTTGGCTGACTTAAATTTAAACTCCACTTCATAGTTACCCAGCTCTGCAAAGTTTATTCATTTCTTTTTATACCTATCTGCCCTACTTTATCTAAAATCATCACATTCATAGGACCCTTTGAACATTTGCAGATTCTATGCAGCACCTGGTCTCTATTCCAAAATGTGCCAGTTAGCATGGGGTTCTCATTTCTGGCTTGCAGAGAAAAGATGAGGATCAAACTCCTCTCCATTACATGAAGCAGCAAGAATAAGAACATATTTAAGGATGAAGTGCAAAGGTTTCTGAAGGTTTCTGTTTAGCATTTCTTTTGTGCAGTAATTATGCTCTTAACACTTAAATTGGGTTTTCTAATTCTAAAATATGTATTTTTCAATTATTTTGTTCACAGACTCTGTAGTTGTTAAGTTTAATAAACATATGTTTGCATTTTCTGTTTGGTGATCAGCTGTCAGGTACTTCTTGATTCTGAGTTATTTGGTGCTGCATTTTGTTGATGCAATGAGGGCGGGAGTTGTAAACAGCTTGACGTATATAGGCATGTTTCCTGTAGTATGCGGCAGATTTTAAAACTTAGTCACAGGGACTGTAGCACAATCAGTACTCAGTCAGGCAATCAGACAATAAATCAATAAATAAGAGGAGGGTGTTGTTTGTTAGTGGTATGAGAGTGTTAGGGTTCATTTGTTTGGCTTGGGATTGAATAGTTTCAGAAAAAGAGTTGAAGACATTAGCAGTCTGGAAGCGGGTATCTGGATCAGTATTAGAGGGGAGGGAGTTTTAGCAGTCCCTGGGAGAGAAGAAGAGTGATTTCTACTGAGAACTGTTTTGTTTGGTTGAGTTAATATGAGTTTCCTACAGTAGTTTCTTGTTTTTTTTTGTATTTTTTTTTATTTTTTTTTTTTTTGATTTTAAGCTAATCAATTTTTAACTCATCATTTCTTTTCTTTGTCTCCCTTTTTTGTCCATGCTTTGTTTCTTTTATGCATGGAGTTTTAGTGTTGGAGGGAGTCAGCCATGGGGGGTTTGGTCTTAATTCTGGTGGCTGATCAGGAGCATGTGTATTAATGATAATAAAGAATGTAGTAAAACAATAATACTGCTTCCTCCAGAGGAAGATTTTCTTAAACAATTCCATTTAAAGAGGATCAGCTTTAAAGAGAGGAAGTCGTTAAATGCTTTGATTTTGGGATCTTGACATATTTTGATTTTAGTTGACATGTATTCCTTTAGATTAGTAGTTATGTAGGTTAGGAGTGGGAATGATGTCATCTGGAAAGGTTTGTTTGTTATGTTTGTTTGTATATTTTTGTATATCTTTTTATCTTTATACTCTTTATTATCTCTTGTAGTTGAGGTCTTCTTTTGTGGGAATAAATAGGTTGTAGAATAAGAGTAGAGTGTTTGTGTTAATAGGAGAGTTATTCAGTCATAACCAGTCTATGTTACATCTAGTGTTGGGGGTGGGTATGTTGGTAATAGCCAAGAAAAACTGAGAAAATTGGGAAATATTGGGATGAAGATACAAAAGAATAAATAATGGGAATTTACAAATAATTAAGTGGGTTTATTTTTGGTGTTAAGTTGGAGTATAAATGCATTTATAGTCAAATAAAAAGTAATAAAAGAAAAATGGGACAGAACAAAATTCCTAGTAAAGTATATAATGCTCAGTATACAGTGTAATGACATAAATATAAGATTGTATAAATAGTTGTCTGCCATGGGATGAGCACTCTTAGGAATATGAGAATCATTGCAATGATAGCCGACAATTAAGTATGTTTGTGCAATACATTGACTGGATTAGTGCTGGAATGAAAACTGTTCAATGAAATGACTGGGTTTCTTGGCAAGGCAGAAGTTCCACCTTATTTTGGGACTAAATACTGCAGGTAGTATCTAATGGGAACCCAGGTTTCCTGCAATACTGAGTTTTGTATACAAGTAGACCTGTGCTGCGAGCTTCAATAGTCATAAGGAGAGATGGGACCATGCACGTGTACAGTTTGGTGTAGTGTGAGCCATTTTCCAAACTCCTGTGGGATGGCTCACAGAGTTCTGGTTTCAAAAACTGATTAAATTCCCTGTTAAATGCATTTTAAGGAGAGGCAATAGGTGTCATTTCCTTCTGTAGTTCAAAAAATGCAATGTGATATGTGATGCTGGTAATATGCATGTATACAAACACACAGACACACACACACACACACACACACACACACACACACACACACACACACACACACACACACACACACACACACACACACACACACACACACACACACACACACACACACACACAATCTTACACATTTCCCTGGTATCATACATGCTCAATCTATTTGCATATATGTGTCTCTAATAGCAGACATACAGATAAAATCTTAAACATGTGCTTCTCGTAGCATACATGTAAATTATTTGTTCATGTGTGCCCTTGAAAACATACATACATAGAGTGCTGTACCAATGTGCCCCGGGTAATACAAATGTACAAATGTATAATTCTTCTAAATGAACTCTTTGTAATGCACACATATGTACAGTCCAACAAACAAATACCCTTAGTAGCACATAGGTAAAATCCATCTGCACATTTGTGCCCTTGACAATGCACATAAATAAGCCTATATGCACACAAAGCCCTGATATCACACATACAAGATCATTCTGCACATGGATAGCTCTGAAAAACAAAAACACAGTCCTATACACGTAAACATGGTAGTACACATGTACAATCCTGCATCCGCATACATACAAACCTACACATGTATCCCTGGTGATAGTATCTGATAAAAGAAATTTCTACTCACAATCCACCTTTAATCACAATAGTAACCCTAGGGATTTCTGGAAGTCAATTAACCACATATTACATCCAGGTAACCCACCTTCTCCTATCCCTGATCCTAACCTGTCTTCAAATTTTCAGTGTTTGATTTGTAGAAACAAAAATAATTATGCAATAATTCAAATGTAATGTCTGCAGGATAGCTTTGCATGCAGGATAATCATTTTGCAAGTCCAAGAGGCACAGAAAGTAAAATGCTTAGAAACTATATTCATTCATTGAGTTTTAAAAAGCAACCTATGTGTCTATATTTGTCAAAATTAAAAATGCAGAGAATTAGACTGCTAGATCAGTAACATCATGAACAGTGGCACAGCAGATAGCATTGTCATCTCACAACAGGTTTCCCATTTTGATTCTCGGCTGGGGTGCCTTCTGTGTGCAGTCTGCATGTCCTCCCTGTGTTCGCATGGGTTTCATCCAGGTGCTCTGGTTTCCTTCCAAATTCCAAAGACATGCATTAGGTGGACTGGACACTCTAAACTGGCCATAGGTGTGAGTGTGCATGTGACAATGAGGTGTGGAAAAACTACCACGGCAGTGCTAGCCACCTGACAGTGTACACTTTGGGTCTAGCTGATTGCCACTGTGCAAAAATGGGAAAAGGGGTTGTGGGTGGATGCAGTAATAGTCAATGGCTTATTGCACTGAAACAGCATTCACTATCAGACCCCATGTCAGGTGCTGTTAGCTTCCATATCAAAACAAGTCATGTTGCTGAGGTATGCATTTCAGTAACTGCCTGGCAGGCGATGACTACCTGATGTATTACCAAACAACCAACCAGCAAGAAAACTACAGCTAAGAAGAGGAGGATGGTAAGAATGCTCACTAATAAACAGTTGTTTTTTCACAAAAGAAAGCAGGACACATTAGTTCCTGCTTGCATATAATTAATCTGATCAATTAGGGGTCACAGTAGGATTTCTCCCTACTGAAAGTGCAAGACCTGATACTGAGTGTCTAAACACTTTGTAAATTAGTTTGCAATCCATGAAAAAAATAAACAGCAAATTCCAAAAATTCATTGTTAAAACCTTTAAAGTATTTTATTCAAGGGGGTTCATCCTCCTATATCCCTAACATGGGTCTGTGCCCCTCCCCCATCCTATTACATACACATACTAACTCTAAGATCACTGTACCATGGAGAAGAGGAAAACACCAAGATGCCACAGTTTCAACTTAGTATGCATCCTCATAATCATTGCTGTTCAGAAGATCACACCCAAGATTCTTGGACTTTCAGTGGGCACCCAATAGGATATCACAAGGGCTGTTTAGAAAAACACAACTAAAAATTAACTCGGCTCATTATTCAAATTTAAAATGACTCAAATGTTTACAGTTTAAGCACTGATGTATTAAAATGAACAAACAGGATGACAAAAACACAATAAAAACACGCAGTACAATTAAAAATATAGTACAATACTGGAGGTACATCTCGTATGTGAGACCAAATGATAGGACTTACCAAACTCAAATGCATCATGCCTCTTAAGGTCACAGATGGGAAGTAAGACATAAAAAGAGAAACACATGCCTTGTAGTGTGATGTTTATTCAATCTGCAGAGATGTCCTTGGAAGCCAATATCTGCTTTGATGGGATCATATTCCTAGCATTTATACTTGTTCTAACAGTTTTATTATTTTGGCAACCTGAGTATTTTAATGAATCTTGTAAGCCTGCATCAGGTGCCACTTCAGACTGAGAAGGCATGGGGAATAAGAGGTGTATGATCCGGCATGTCCAATTAAGAATGCTCATAGGCAGAGGACAAATTTTTCAGAAATATCAGGATTCAAGTCTCAGCATTCCTGCACTATATTCTGAATGCAACAGCAGCAGCAGCCCTTGATTAACAAACAGGTTTCATGACTGCATGCAGACAAAAAGAGGAAGTAGCCAATTCATAGTGTTAAATATTGTGCAGAGTAAACAGTACAAAACAGCAGATAGCACTTTTTTTGACAATCCAGCGCAAAGTTCCCTTAAAATTTCAATGAACGCAAAAGACTCATGGTAGCACAGAGAATGCAGTAATCTTGTGACTACAGTTTGAAACCCACATAAAATAAAATTTATAAAATTTCTATAAAATTATATTTATATTTATATTATATTTATAAAATTTCTATAAAAATTGGGCTATATTCTTAAACTCAAATAAAACTAAGTCACTGATTGTAATTAGCAGTTCATATTACAGACAACGTCATACATTTCCACTATAAATTCTCTCATGTAGAAACTGCTCCATTTCAAGTACAAAGGTTCTGGGCAGCTACATGGGAGGAAAAGATATTCACTTCAACCAGTGTGATACTCAAGTTTGTGGCAAACAGAAAGCCAAGTTCGTAGAAGTAGACTGATGTTTACATCATGTTATTTAGTAGAGCAGCCAACTGGGAGGATAGGATTATAACACAAGCAACTATTCCTAAATATGGTCAGGAAGACAAAATGGTCATAATAGCACTATTAGTATGGGAAGAAGGCGACTTCACAATAAGATAATGTCTGCTTTGCCACTGCAACATTATACAGAGCAAATTTTAAGTAAGTTTTTTAGGCCCAAACTTTGGGCCCTGCTGACCTCACTAAAATCAGGGAAATTGGAAGTACCAATCTGCTGATGCGAGTTAAGTGACCTCCAACTGCTCTTTATTGTGGTGTAGGTAAAAGCAACACAAGTAGGTAGGTAAGGTGAAAGTAGCTATTGTTGAAAAGTATGCAGCTGTTGGAGTATTTGAATTGCTTTCTTCCAAAGACAGCAGATGCAGATAGTTATGCATCTGGGCAATGGTGGTATACACACAGATTTTTCTTATTCAGTAGCTCTCCAGCAGATCTCTCTGTTAAGCAGTTGCGGATGGAAGTAAACAGAGATATGTCCCTCATTTATTGTTCTTTGTTGCCTTTTCAGAGTTGAATAAAGGCTCTGTAAAATAGGACTTCATAACAGAAAACCATAATATTTTATTGTAGCTTTAGAAATGCACATGAATGATCTTTCTGTACATATCTGCCCCTGGTACTAACATATCCTAATGTTATTCACACACAAACATACAAAATTATAATTCCTCTGCACGTGTCCAAGGTAATCCAATGATTCACTTAAAATCCTCTCTACATCTGCTCCTGGCAACTTGAATTTGTGAGATTTTTTTGGACAGTGCACATGCATACAAGGACACATACACACACGCAGACACACACACACACATACTCTGAAATGAATATCTTGGTAAAAGACACATCTAAAATCCTTACTCCTAATAAACAGTTACGTATAACCCTTCTGCAGAAATATGCTCCTGGCATGCCTCTAGTGGTACCTATGTGCACAATCATTCCACCTTGTTATCACTTTAGAGCTCCATGTCATCAAAGTATAAGAACAAAAAAGGTTTTAAATGGTTTTATACCCAGACTTACACAAGAAGCAACCTGGGAAGTTGTTTCAGAAAAGTGCCCTATATTTTTTATTTCTGTTAAGTTTCTACTCTTGCAATGTCACTATCTTCCAGACATTAGTTTGTTTGTCCAACTACTCAGGAAGTTAAAACTATCATTCCTGACCTTTGATATGCTTCCATCAACATACCTAAAGATGGCTTCTGCCCCTATCATCCTTCCAGATACCATTATTGTAAACTGGTCTACCACAGGAATGATGTTTTTCCTTATGCAAGGAAAACTTCAGATGTCATTCCACTGCAGAATATTGGACTCTCATGCTATATTAAAATTTATAGCCAGTCTCTTAATTGTCCCAGTTTCTAAATTGCTATAAAGATTTATCTATTCTCAACTCTTTCCACACTTAACAAAATCACTGTTGCCTGTCTGAATCCTGACATGGTTTTCATCCAAGCCATAATGCAGAAATGGCTCTTATAATCTTAATTTCTCTATATTTGAAACAAGTTCATACTATTAGTGCTGTTATACTTCAAGATTTACAGAAAGCATTTGATACAGTCAACAATTCAATTAGGCTTCAGTATCTTGCATCTTGTTGCTGTCAGGCCCTGTTGTATGTTGGTTGACAGGTATTTTATTATTAGCAGCCATACTGTAAGATGGTCTCATTGTACTTCATATCTCCTCAGTATTTTAATAGGTATACCAAAATGGATGGTGGTAAATTAGTGCTCCAAAAACAGTAAAACAAAAGAATAGCACCAATGTTGCGAGTCCACGTACTCTTTTATTGTCACAAAATAATATAAGAAGTTAAGCACTTTCGTCAATGAAACCTTGACTTCATCAGAAGTCAAACCCCATGGTTCCATTCTTTGTCTTCACCTTTTCACTATAAATTTTCTGAATAATATGGCCAAAAACTGTGGTCCTGCCAGCCTAACTCAATACAACAATGATTCTACCCTCTATTTCTCTGTTCCTGAAGTTGACAAAATAAACACCCATTTCCAAATCAGTTTTGATAATATTTGGAGTTAGCTAGCTTAATCTGTTTTTTTTAAATGCCTCATAAATACAGACAACGATTTTCTCTTCCCAGTAATATAATTCTCATGTTTTTTTCTTTTAAACTGTCATAATGACAATGTTGTTTGGAATGTATGCCTCAGGCCAATACTGAAATGTAATCTTAATGCTGTTACTGTTTGCCATAAAATAAATCAAATGATCGGGATTCTTTAAATAAATAAAGTGCTTCTGACTGATACACCTACATTTTTATTCAAGTCACTTTTGTTAACTATTCCTTCCTTCTCAAGTTAAATGCAAAAAAGTGCAGTATAGTAGCATTTGTGAAAAAACTGCTCCCACCTTATCTCTTAAAAATAGTTATTTTCTTCAGACAGATACAGTCATAAGAGACCAAGGTATTTATATGGGCAACTCTCCCTCATCTGATCATCAAATTTCCACCATAGTGAGGAAATTCTTCTATCTGACCCAGTACTGACTCTGTTCTCAATTTTTTAATGTTTTAGATGTCTTTGGACTATTATAATTAATTAACATCTAATGTGTTTTGCCAGTATGATTTCCACCCATGCATCCATCCATCCTCAACCCTATATTTTCTTTCTAAATCTGCCATGTCACCGAACCAGTGGACCATGCTGGACAGAAGTAAAAGCCGATACCAAAGAGCTTTGGCTAAGTAGATTTGTAGATGACTGCAAACCAGGACCAGTGATCAAATCTCCAAAAGACTCAGCCATCCTACAGGAAGGTTTGTCTCAAGTAAATAACTGGTGTCTGACTCATGGACTAAAACTAAATGCCAAAAAATTAATTATTGCCTGCTTTAGAAAGTTGACTCCCCTGGGTGACTACCACATTGACAACACAATCCTAAGAGCTGATCCAGTAGTTTTGGATTTGGGAGCTTATGTGGACAATCCCTTAACTTTTGACCAATATGTGACCATTGTGGTAAGGAAGTCCTTCTATATTGTGCAGCACATAAACAAGGGGATTGTTTCTAGATGTAGGAATGTTGTTTTCTCCCTTTACTCAGCCTTCATTAAACCAGTCATTGAGTATAATGCCCCTTTTGGCATATATCTGTCCAGGTAGATGCAACAACTGGAACACCATTGGTAAACTTTACAAAAAGCATACAAAGCCTAAACAATCCCTGAGATTCATGAAGCTCGGCGCAAGGATGGTGTTAGCCTTGCTCCGAGCATGTGGCATAGAGATGGCGCAGCAGCACCATATGCATATTAATGAAGGTGCACTGCCGCACCGTCCACGTGCACAGGAAATGTGCACGAGTGCAGGGGGCATGTTTAAGCACTGCACGGAGGCATGAACATGTCCTCTACAGTTGTGCAACCTAAAATGCTGACTAGTACAGCCTGCCTCTAATAGTAATCACTCCTGTCATTATCCGTGGATACTGAAATGTATGCAAAGCATACAAGAGAGGTCCGTAAACACCAAAATAAGATCACAGGAATAAACACACAAGCACATAGCTGAATGTTGAGCCCTCTTCCCTAGAACTATTACATTTAAAACCCCATGTCCGTATTTCATTGTAGTGTTGATTTTTATACCAAGTGGAAGTGAAATGCAGCGTGTTTGTGTACCGCTGCCCTTTGCTAAGCCTAGCCCAATGGTTAGAGCATTCGCTTAATATCTGCCCATTCGCGGTCCGAGTCGTCTTTGTCTAGACAGCCCAAAAATGAATGGGTATAACCTGGGTCAACCTACCATGTCATGAAAGATAAGTATTTGCGTGTACCTATGTGCATGAAGTACAGCATGTGGAAGACCAAATATGCTAGGATTGCCCTCAAAACCATAATGGTACCAGAGATATGTAGAGTAGGCAATGTGTACTGCTGTCTGTGCCATGGGCTAACAACCAGAGAAGGGATGGATCGTGTGTATGTGGATTTTGAGGGGGTGATGGGTAATGTAATAATCCGCCAAGGGGAGACTGGGTCGGATGTACAATAGGTGAACTGGAGGTATACGAGGATGCAGTGGGAGAATCCAAAAGGAAACTAAAGAACATACATTCACATCCCCAATACACCCTGTCAGGTCATATTGCAGAACACAATCCCACAAACATATGAACATTAAAATGTACGATACACATGTACAGAAATGATACCGGCTCGCACCATATAATGGTTTGGCCTGAACTGAGCCATCCAACCCCTACACACCTGGATGCATAATTGAATACCTATCGTCCCCTCCACAGCACATCCCCCTTTGCTGAACGTCCACCAAAACCACCCATACTCGGGCTGCTAGCTTGGGCCAGCCATATCTGCACATAGTCCCCCTACCCACCTCTAGTAGGCAGTCTCACCCTAAGCAGTCTCAGGCCTGCAAACTAGGTATCACATGCATGTACAACCCTCCCTCATTTTCATATAGCCAAAAGAATGGGGTTCATCGGCGTCCACAATTTTTGGACATCCCTCATGGGATAAGTGTCTGTTCTCAAGATTAGACTTAGTGGCACAACACGATTTCCACCCCCGTTGACATCCAGACACAAGTCAGATTAGAAGTACTTGTCCACAACCCTGCTCAGCCTCCACCCAGTCCTGCAGAACCTACGAACCGGGATTAAACACCTGACGGTGATGCACGTCTCCCCATTTGCATTATCAGGAATATATACCTTTCACATGTTCCCAAGAAGCTTCCCCATAGCCATCTTTCAAATAGTTCACGTCCACAAATTGTATACCCTGTCCATGTTCCACGTCGTAATGGTGCACACAACCCATGTATACAAATGGTACAGGTCCCTCACGGATGTGGGTGTTCATATACATGGCCACATATAACCCCAGATATGTAGTCATATATCTATAAATGTACATACTTATATTCGCATAGCTACACATCACACATACATGCATATAAGTAGTTGTCAAGTATGTGTCCTATTCATAAATATGTATAATTGCAAATGTATACATATGTCTCTCAGAAACATATGAACATTAACATGTACTATACATATGTACACCAACTGACTGTCACATTTGTTGCGAGTAGTGTGGAATGCCTGTAGTAAAGTCATATATCCTAACTACCATCCATGCAGAATGTATCACGGATGGTTTAGTGTTCAAACCAGTGACTATGGCATTTCTGTTCCTGGGTCCAAGTCTTGCAAGGGCTGCTAATTTTATATGATGCCCAGAATAATGCTGTCAGATATAGGGTGATTAAGGCACTTTCAAGCAGACGTAAGCAGGTATGCGCTGCGGTAAGTGGCGGTCATTCAACAGTATGGGAAATGTAAATAAGCATGTAGGTGTATATGCATGTGTATGTACAGACAGATATATATATATATATATATATATATATATATATATATATATATATATATGTCTATGAAGAATGAACATGTTCACAATAAAGCATTCATAACGAATGCAAAGGAAAACAGCAGTGGAACCCCTGTATTGTTTAGTGCTGTCATATCAAGCTGGCCAGGGGTGAGCAAATCTCCTGCTTCTCCAACCACAGGTAGGATGCTAACAGTGGGTATTTTTCCAACTGGAGAATGGATGACTGCTGTGTTAGTGAAGTGTAGTGGTTAGAGCATCCACCTAATGAGCAGATGTTGCCAGTTCGACTGTAGCACAAACCATTTACAATGCGTAATCCGTATACAGGCATATTCTGACATTTTATGCTGTATAACGATATAATACCATTGAAATGTGAACTGGAGTGACGTATCACAGTAAGAATGGAGAAGGTGTTTGCATGACGGGAATCGGTGGTTAAATATGGCGAAACGGAAAACCGCTGCTGAAAAGTGTTGCACCCACCCTTTGTCCAACGGCCCTTGTTCTGCCCAGCAACACAATAAATTGCCACGGCAAGGCTCGACGCCAGGACCCTACACACGACAACCAATGTGATTTACCACTAAGCCACAGCAGTTATATTTAACTCTGATGTTATCACAAACATGGCAGACAGCACAGTCAATCAACAGTAAGATCAAAGTAAATAATCATGTAGATGTATATGCATGCGTACGTACAGATATATATATATATATATATATATATATATATATATATATATATATATATATATATCTGTAAAGGATGAACATGGTCACAATAAAGCATTCATAATGAATGCGAAGGAACACAGTAGCAGAACTCCCGTAATAATTAGTGCTGTAATATCAAGCTGGCCAGAGGTGAGCAAATCCCCTGCATCTCCAACCACAGTTAGGATGCTAACAGTGGGACTAACTTTGTCCATGTGCTAAGTCTGACTTTCAAACAGGTACAGGGCAGTCCCAATCCCCAGTCGGATGAACCAAAAACCAAAAGAATATTTGAACACCCTGAACATTATATGAATGTATGTTCCAGGACTATAAGCTTGGGACGTCTGAATATACTTGGAGTGAGTCAACATGCGGGACGGGTCTAGAGCAGTAGGGAGTGGTGCATGTGTAGTGGTGTGGTTTTTCCAACTGGAGAATGGATGACTGCTGTGTTAGTGAAGTGTTGAGGCGTGTGTTCGGGTAACAATGAACCAAGGGTATACATGCAAATGAAGCAGCACACCAATAGTGTAGTGGTTAGAGCATCCGCCTAACGAACAGGCATTCACAGTTCAAGTTCAACTATAGCACATATCATTTTCCATGTGGAATGAATGTTGTTCTGCTGTAAAACTGACATAATAACATGTAAAAGTGAACTTGAATATCGCATGGGACTTTTAACCAAATCCATTCAATCAAAGTGGTACTGTTATAATGAATAAGGCACAAGTAAGCACAAATAAGCAGCAGTAAACATATATAACAAACAGTATGCAAATCTGAGTGTGCTTGCACGGGTGTAAGCAGTGCCCACCTTAGGAAATGTACATAAGTATGTACAGATGTAATATACATATACATATATATATATATATATATATATATATATATATATATATATATATATATATATATATATATATATATATATATATCCATGAAGAATGAACATGTTCACAATAAAGCATTCATAACGAATGCAAAGAAAAACAGCAGCGGAACCCCTGTATTATTTAGTGCTGTCATATCAAGCTGGCCAGGGGGGTGAGCAAATCTCCTGCTTCTCCAACCACAGGTAGGATATATATATATATATATATATATATATATATATATATATATATATATATACACACATATACATACACACACAAACACACACACACACAAACATATATATATATATATATATATATATATATACTGCGGTGGTGGTGCTGCGGTAGCGTTGTCACCTCACAGTTAGACGTTGCCCATTCGATTCTCAGTTAGACCGTCTTCTGTGTGGCGACATGCGTGAATGGGCGTTCCTTCGCTGAAGGTTGTGCATTAGGCTGGGCAAGCCAGCATGTCAAAATCTACTGCCAATCATTAGCAGACTGGAGTTCCACTGTGGCGACCCCTAACCGGGAAAAACCAAAAGAAAGAAACAAACAAACACATATACACACATATATATATATATATATATATATATATATATATATATATATATATATATATATATATATGAAGAATGAACGTCGTAACAATAAAGCATAGAAAAGGAATGAGAAGGGAATCAACAGCAACTATAGTATTATATAGTGCTCTCAGCATATGTCACATCAAGCTGGCCAGTACTGAGCAAAGCACCGCTACTCACACCACAGGCAGGGTTTTACCAGTGGGAGTAACATTGTTGATCTGCTAAGTCTACTTTACAAACAATCAGAGGGTAGTCCCCAGTTGGACTACCAAAAATTGACAGCATATTTGGATCTCCGTGAATTACACAAAGAAGGGTAGGTATGTTCAAGGACTAAATGGTGGGAGAGCATGATAATACATGTGTTGGGACAACATACATGTAGTGCCCCTAACGCTGGGGTATGGCAATGTGTGGAGGTGTGTCATGGCTGTGAAAGCAACTGGATAATGGATGGATTGCATGTATGTCAAACTCGGTTGGGGTTGAGGAACCATGGGTATGTGATCATGGATCCAGGCTTGTCATGGTTGGATGGCCTGGTAATAATTAGACCACCTCGTGGAGGCCAGTGAGTTAGTTATAAGTATGTATGCATACACACATGCATACATCTATATGTAGGAGTACATGCCCTGTAACATATCCATTCCATTTGCAGACATAAACACATGAATGTGCCCTTACAAACCTCGAAAGTAGATAGAATAATAGGTAGTGCATAAAAGGGAAGGGACAAAATAGCTAAAATGCAGAAGTGTGTACAATGTCCGAAGTCAGTGCTG